>NW_010258457.1:112237-148735 GCF_000690775.1 Eurypyga helias
TCTACAGGAACGTTTAGGATGGGGGCTGGGGAGCTACGAGTTAGAGGTGTCAGCCGTACCTTGGTGGGCATTGACATCCCTTCCCAGCCACAGTTCTCCCTACCTGGTCTGATGCACATGCCTTGGCGGGTGACAGAGCACATCCCTCCTCTGCAGAGTGTCTTGTACTGTGCAGCGGCAGTTTCCCAGGATTACCTCCTCCTCTGGGATGCTGGAGCAGAGATCCTTCATGGCCATGGCAGTGCTCCATGGTGGGGCAGTACTTGCCAGATGCTCCTCAGCCCCCTGCCCATGGCACCACATTTCACCATCTCACCAGGCAGGGTGCAGAGCAGCCACCTTATCAAGCCATCCTGGGATGGTTCAGGTGGTTCTCCAAGGAGCCTGCAAAAAAAAAACCATAACAAAATAAGCAGCCTAATCAGCACAAAGCTGTATTTACATTAAATAATGTGCAGTGTAGCATGAGCTGGAGCTCATCTCGGTGCATCAGGGATTTTATTATGAAAAAGTCCATCCTATTTTTCAAAATCCATTAATGTATCTTAAGTGCCTTTTCTCCTTCAGAGACTCTCTTTCAAACTGCCGGCTTTTGTTTAGCCTTTCGTTGCTAATTAACCCTCCTGAGCTATTTGCTCCCTGTTCTGCTCTGGAGGCCTGACCTTTCATTGAAGACATCTGATATTTCAAAGCTCTGATTAAAATATTTCCATTAAGTGCTTTTTCAATGAACAAAGGGCTTTAGACATGAACAAAAATGTATTATCTGAAATATTTGGTTTTGCTAGAATATATCAATTTGCCACAAGGTTTTATTAACTGCACAAGCAAAAATTATCTTCAATAAAAACTGGTAACTCTGCAGTGGAAAACTTCCTTGATTTTTGCTGCTTATTTAGAGAGGTTCATTTGAAATCTAGCAACAGCAACAGAAATTTAGAAAATACAACTGTATTGAAACTACTCATGGAACACAAGTATTGATTTTGAGCATTGTTACATTTTGGTCACACCTTCCAAAGGAACCACAACTGAGAGAGACCTGTAGTTGGTGGGTTTTGTTGTGACTCCCAATCCCCTTCCAGGGAAAGCACTTGCATTTTTGCCCTTAACTCTGGGTCTCCGGTTTGCGAACCCCTTGCTGGGGCATCTGCCCCTTCAAGATTGCACATGCAGAAACGTGATGGGTTAATAATAATAAGTTCAGCAGACCTTCTCTCTTCTGCTTTCAAATGTGCATTTACTGGGCTGCTCTACAAAGCTAATGAGCTAATTTTCAGTAAAAGTAAGCCTTTGAAAAATGATTGGTTGATGCTAAAACATTTTCAGCTTTACAGTATCATAGCATGATATCATTAACTAAAATGAGCAAAAGTCTGGGAAAGGAACAAAACCAAAGGAACGACTCCAATAACAAAGGAAAAAGAGACAATGAAGGTGCTGTCTCCTGGTTTATAACACAAAGTTGACATGCACAGGTATTGTGAGTTAATGCCACGCTGCCGGCACGTCTCGTTGTCAGTGTTTTTGTTGCAATACGCACAATGCTCATCAAGGAGCAGATAGGTGGGCAGCTGAGAGCACACACGGGTCTCCCATCCATTTTTCACAGATGTGATTTGTCCCACATTTTGTCTGTCACTGATGTATATATTGATATATACAGCAAACATCTACAAAGATAACACAAATCAAATGTAATAGCTCCAGGTTGAGATCAGATGAATTAAGTGAGATGCAGCTTCCCAGGAAGCCCACAGTTGAGTTTTTCGGTTTCCACAGAAAGTGGGTAGCAGGAAAAGGCATGAGGTGAACACATAATCACCAGTCATGCATTTTAGATATTTTTACTGTCTTTCAAAAAGTTTTCAGGTCACCTGTTACTTTTCCTTTAATATTTCAGGGTTGGTGATTGACAGGGATGCATGTGATGGAGCTGGGACATTGTACACCAAGGTGTCGGTCAGACACCCATGTTCTGTGGTTTACCAAAAGCATCCTCTTTTGTCATCCTTTCATATCTCCATTTCCAAAGGTTTCCTTGCCCTCAGCTGTGCTAGTTCAGTGTCTGTCCTCCCTGCCATGGTAAATTCTTGTGTCTAATATCTGAATTCTCTCTGTTCCTTGGGACAGAAGAAGAGCCTGTCTGTGTTAGGGATTTAGGGCCAAGGCTCCTCAATAAGAAAAAGGCTCATTCAGAGGAGAGGGAAAATTTCTGTAAGTTTCTACAGTTTAGGAAAGTCTTCAGCAGCAAAGGCGACATGCTGGTCTGGCACCTGTGCAGTCCATCTTGTGTTCCTAACACTACCTGCGTTATTTTTCATTTTATTTAGGGAAACATTTGTGCCCTGCTTCTGTAGGTAACTTCATTTTGTTTTCTTCCTCATGCTTTAAAATATATATTTTTTATTTTATGCATTGCTGAAAGTGCCTTCAGGCATGAAGTTCTTCCTTTCTTTTTTTCAATATATTCCCAGCCAACCATAATTATTTAAAAAAAAAAAATCTATCATAAACCATTCACCTCCATCTAGAAAGAGAGATGCTCAGTCACTGCAGAGGTCATCCTCTGTGCCAGGCAGGGTGAAAACACGCTGTGCTGCAGCAGAAGCAACAGGTCTTGTTGCCCCTCTATTTATCACACCCTACCCCCAAATTATTTCTCACGTTTACATTATTCCTTTTTCATCTCTTTCATAGTGACATATGGAGTTTAGACTTTGTATACATGTCGCTTGCTCTCTCCCACACTCCCCGTGTCTCTAACAGAAGCTGGGGATGGAGCCAAGAGTAACCTGCAGTCACATATCCCAGGACCTGGTTATTTCCAAAAAGGGTCTTTGCTGGTGAGGCATTAGCTGCTACAGAGAAGTCATGAATAGCTCCTGTCCCTACAGCTGAGTGTTGGTAGAGGAGTGGTTGGTAAAGGAAACCAGATATTTGTCTGTGTAGTTTTAATTTAATGGAAAAATGCGTTTCTGGTCACTTAAATCAGATGATGTCCAGTATAACTGTGTAAGCAGATGACAAAGGTAACACTCCTAAATACATACCACTGTGCTATAGCCAGAAACAAGTGAAGGACTCTGGGTTTAGGACACTGCTCATTTTCTAATGAAAGAAGGAATAAACAATCGGACAGAACACAAAAACTTGCATGAGCTTAGCCTCTTTTTCTTTGTTACCCCACCACTTCCAATGGCAGGAAAGAAAAGCATTACAGTGGTTTGTCCAAGAACAAACTCTCGTTACCGGGAGCGAGTGGTGCTGTGGTAAAGACACAACCTGGGATTTGGGCTGCCTGGACTAATTTCTGCCTCCCAACCCAAAGTCTGAAACTATCCCGTGGAGTGCTCTTGGTTAGCCCCCTGGAGAAAAAAAAAAGTGTAGTTGCATTGCAACCCTCCAGGCTGTGGTTAGTGTTGCTTTTTAGATTATTAACCCCTCAAGACAGAGGGTGCATCTTGCCACATACTTGTGCAGCACTGCCCTGACGTCCCTGGTACCGCTGCTGCCCATCCAATGCCAACGGGTAATGCCAGCCCCAGCAAAGCCACCATGCAGTGGCCGTGTGGAGCCCTGACTGCCGTTCAGTGACCCCACCGCACAGCATTTAGGCAGACATAGTCAGAATGAGCACGGATCTGCCCTCCTTCCTCATCGCGGAGAGCAGCACCGTGGGTGGAGCAGGACAGGCATTGGGGCCGGGGCCTGCTCCCTGCCATGGATGGCATGGGGCCTGCTGCACATGCTGCCTGCTCTGCAACCCCGGCCGCTCTCTTGCGGAGCACTCCGCGATAGCAAGAAACATGTTAAATCCTCCAGCCATGCCGGGAATGAAAAAGGAGATAAGAAGAATCAAGTACAGTGGAGATGTTTTTCCCCTACCACAGACTCTTTGGAAGCTGAAAAATTGACTTCCATTTCATCCATTTTAATGCTGAAGGGTAGGCCAGCCACGGCCTGACTTGAAGATTGTCAGTGCTTTGTCATCCCGACACTGCAATTTCAGAATATATGATGGGAAAGTCATATCGATGCCAGATCCAGGGTGAGATTTGGCCGACACAAAGCTCGCAGGGTTCAAAGCGAAGGTCCAGGGCGTCCCTTCCTCGCACCCCTGCACACGTGTGCTGTGGGAGGGCAGCAGTAGCAAAAGATATTTTGGTGCGTGCAGTTAACGTCAAAGAAAGCTGTTTTTAAAAACACACATCCATCCTCACTTCAGCTCCTGTGTCAATTCTGTTCAGAGCTCCTCTAGAAAAAGAAAACTGGTTCTGTTACAGGGTATCTGAAGCGTCCACACTTAGACCCCAACCAAAATTGTTGCCCTTCTCCAGACACACTCCAGCCCCTCAGTGTCTGTCCTGTTGTGAGGGGCCCAAAACTGACCCCAGAATTCGAGGTGCAGCCTCCCCAGAGCCCAGCACAGGGGGACAATCCCTGCCCTGGTCCTGCTGGCCACTCTGTCCCTGATGCTGGCCAGGATGCTGTTGGCCTTCTTGGCCACCTGGGGCTGCTGCAGGGTTTGAAGCAGAAATTGCCTTCCAGCTCCAAAGCCTGCCCGAAGAGCCATTCCAACCACAGTTATGGTGGGAGCCTGGATGGGAGTAATGGGTCTCACCCCCCTCCTGGCAAAAGAAATTAATGTGCCAACAATGATCTGCTGGAACCACCTTCCCTTCTCCCCCATTTACTCTTGGTATCCTTCTCACAGTGCGTTGCAGTATGATCCAATTACTCCACTCTGTGGTTTCTGCCTTTCCACAGTTTAACCTTATTTACAGAATATTCCCAGATCAACAGGATTTCCCTCACATATTTCAAATACCGTATTTTGATTAGAGAAAGGTGGTTTCAGTTATAATCGTTTTATGTATCTATTTTTTCAGCATGTGGTAGCACAAGAGACAGATAAGTAGGTGAAATTCTTTATGTTTTTCTCCCATCATTACAGTCCCACTATTCCAGAGAACATAAAGCACAGTCAACAGAATGTCATCTACTCTTTAACTGTCAATTCATGATCATAATGCTATCATTAGGAACGCTTTTCAAGTGTATGTCTAACAGCTTAAGGATTGTCACCTATAACAAATTCCTATCTGGGGCTTGTTTAAGTCTAACAATCTGCCTTTCTAGATCACATTAGATCAGTGAATGCACACTGCTCCTTGGAATTTAATATATATAACGAAAGATTAGCCTTGTATAACGTAATGTTACATTTTGTTGTTCTGAGCTGTACTAAATGTAAATCATGTCTCAGATACAATAATAATTCAAACAGGAAATGCAAAAGAAAAAGACATAAATATGAAAAAGAAAGATAGGATATATAGGGATACAGTACATTTGAAACTTGTTTTGAAAGTCAAATGCATACCTTTATTTACAATGCTCTGATACTATTCACTTACCCAATGAATTTCTGTGAAATAGTATCATATCTGCACCTTTATGAGCAGCGCAGATGGAGAAGAATGGGAATGAGAAAGCAGTAACTCTGCCAGAGAAACACCCCTCAAAAGACAGACTGTCTCTTGCCAGTTTATAACAATACGGAAATCTAGAAGTTTTTATAAGTTCCCTTTGGAGAAAGGGCTGAAGAGAGCGCTCCAGAAACATGACTTGCTGACGTCTCAAAAATAAGTAATGCAACTCCATGTTTAAATAGTGCTTTTATAAAACTGAATTAAAATGGAATTAAAATACACTACAGAGACAGAACACGGACTACAAGCTTGTTATCTGCAGCAGATAGGCAATCCCTTCAAGCAAAGGATGCTTTTTCCAAAGAGAAATCCTGCTCTAAAGACAGGCACACTGCACTTACCCGTATTGGCTAAGGAGCTTGAAAAACTGCACGAGACACGGGCAGATGTAACCTGCCTGTGCTGGCAGGGGAAGGAGCAATGCTGTAGCTGCCACAGGGGAAAGCAACAGGCTCCTGGCTGGAGAAGGAGCTTCTCCTGAGAGCAAAAGAGCAAAGCAGCCTGGTTTGGGCCAGCTGTGGCGAATTAACTGATTTCCTGTAGGAGGCTATAACAGGAGCGTGGGCAGGAGGTGATGGGAGTGTGCTGGGTGGGGGGGTAGGCAGGGTGCCTTGGGCTGTGGGTATTTTGCATGGTTGTGCCACTAATAACAGCATGGGGATGCAGGACTCAGGTAGGTGGATGTTTTTAAGTCAATTTGACTTAGACCCATTCTTAATTCAGCCTTAAAATGTGCTTGGGATGCTGTGAAGATGTTTTAAATTCACCCTGTATGGTTCTTGCTGTATTTCTTCTTGCACTTTTGCTGCTGCTTGTCCTATGCAGATCTGCTGTGTGTTCAGTCTTGCAGCATGACCTATGTGGGGCAAGAAAAACCATCTGCTAGAGCTTCAGCAGGGCTTGCTTCCAGAAAGTTCTGTACTGGTAGAGTTGGAGAAGCTCCCAGGACAACATGGGGAGGGAGGAAAAGCAGGTGTCTGCAGGGAGTTCTGGATTATCACCAACTGCAATATGCTGATTGTTTGCCTGGTCTGCAGTGGCATGGGAATGGTTTTTCAAGAAGGCTGACGTGTCCTCCCAGGCTGTGTGAGTGGCCTTTAGTGGAAGTGTTGTTCTCTTCTTCCTTGTTGTGCCTGGTGCAGCCCTCTCCCTCACTAATGGCAAGGAGGCTTGCAGCATCTCCGTTGCTGGCACCCGTGCTGTTCCTCACAACCTCTTCCCTCAGGCATTGGGTTGTCCTTTCCCACCTTCGTCTGTGGGGTGTCCAGCTTCTGTGCTTTCAAGAGGCTGTAAAACAAAAGTAGAAAGGTCTGGAGAGGGTCGATGGGGCTGCTGAAGGAACCTTGTATCAAGGATAAAGATGGCTCTAGCTCTTACCCTGAAGAACCAGTGTTGCTTTTTTCCTTGTAACACATATTAATCCCTGATGATGTACAGTTTGGGTTAGTAAGAGCACTAACTAATTCTCCTGAGTATCAAGCAAATCAGCTTTTCTCTCTCTAAACAGCAGTTTGTACAGATGTGTAAATAGAAAATGTTGTTTTGCTTCTCAAGGGATCTATTGTTTGGTGGAACAATAGTAATTGTTTCCAAATGTATTTCAGTATTAAAACATGTGTATTTTTGCAAAGATCAGTTCTGCTTACAGGAACACAAAGCCTCTCAGTAATTACCAGGAAAAGCTGACTCACTCTTTAAGACTTCTCTGTAAGAGCCAAGATGGAGCTCTGCAAGTCGGGCTGAGAAAGCAGCTCTTGATGCAGCAGCCTCATTACTTATGGGGCTTTCTAAATCTCAGAAATCATATTGGTATTCTCCTTTAATATTTCATGGCATACACTGAGCATTCACATGTGTAATGCTGAGCGGAGAGTGTACTTGGTGCCGAGTGTTACAAGAATAATGAGGTAGGCCAGCAAAATGGGATGATAAATAATGTTTCTATGCATCCGGGACAATCTGAGATGTGGAATAGATTTATGCGATTAACGTGATACTGGAGGAGTTGGGTGGGTTTTAGGTTATTAAACCCAAGGTTGCTGAGGCTTGGGCAGGAGTTAGTCCTGTAGTTAGCATGCAAAAAGGTTGATAGCATTCTGCTGTTGGCTTCCAGCACTGCAGTTCGTGTGACTTTGGCACATAGTCAGGGTTTGGACCAACTTGAGTATGTGTTAAACTTCTTCACGTCTGAGAAGAGCGATGGGGTGGAGATGGGGAGGTGGAGGTGTCCACTGGAACAGCTGCTTCTACTGCGCTTGCTCCAGAGGGGCAGCTACAAAGGGGGCAGCTTCAATCCTCCTCCATAAGAGCTGGCTAATCCTGTACCTTTAGCAGACATAAAACCAAATCCATTTATTAGGCTTCGAAAGAAGCCAATTGTTTTCCTGTAACTTGAAACAAAGTCGTGGAGTGGTATTCCCATGTTTGCAGACAAAATCTTCCTGACCAGATGGCAGAGCAATAGGAGAGGCTTTGGGCAGCTGCTACTCCCCTGTATGCCAGAGGGACAAACAGAAGGTGGGTGTCCAGAGAGCAAAGTCTACGCAGGACTCCAGGGTGGTAATAAATCAGAGCAAAAAGTTGGAGCAAGGCCACGAATGAGAATTTAATTGCACACTTCTTGTGTTTCCTGAGACTAGATTATACTGGCTGGGAGTGCTTTCTGGAGAAAATAAAGAGCTAATACTGGGTGAAATATTGCTGTGAGAAACTGCGTATGATGAATCCTGTATTGAACAAACTGTTCCATTAATAGAGCTGTGAAGTCTGAATCTACATTTTGAAACTTGGATGCCTTGAGTATTTGCTCAGCAATAATTTATCACTTGAGGAACAGTGTGCAGAACGAGTGTGGTCAGACTGTGACCACCTTCTCCTCCTGCTGATTAATAGAAGATGAGGTAGGCAGGGGGTAATCAAGAATAGTCAGCTCAGGTATCCAGAAGGATATTAAGAGGCTTGTCTGTGTTCTGACCTCCACGAAGTTAACAACAGGCAGAGGTGACTACCTGTTCAGTCTGCTGAGCGCTACAGACCCGTGACCCACAGCCCTTGATAACCAGCCCACTCCAGGATGCATGTGGAGGTGAAACGTAAGGCAAATCTTTATGCGTAAATGTCAGCGTTTTCAGTCTTTGACAAATATTTCCAAAATACAATAAATACCTGCATTTTCTGGCTTTACAGGAGTCAGGAAGCACAAGGACTGATGGAATTAACTTGTCAGTGCTAAGAAGTGTTGGATACCTGACAAAAAAAAAAACACCACCCTTTTTCTCAGCAGACAGACTAAAAGTAACATGCAGTATTAGATATATCTTCTTGCTGGTTAACTCATGCGTCCATTGGTTAAACTTTCTCTAAAGTTACCATTCTAAACAACATCTTTGCCATTTCTGTGTCTTTCTCCCATAAGGGCTTACAAAAACTTCGCACTACCCTTTTCCATAAACTTGGCTAAGCATTTAAGACTATCTCTAAATTCTGTTTTATTTTGAAGGATTAAAGCAGATCGGAACCTCTGTTCTGGATGCACAGGAATTTTAGGGTACTGTGAAATATGATATGTGTAAGGAGGCTCTTTGTAATACATCATGTAAAAATATTCATATTAAAAAATGAGATGAATAAATGTGAATTTGAATCCCAGGTTGTGGGGGTATTTTTACTTCAGTTTTTGAAGGTGGTCCAAGTATATTCCAGCAAATGATGATACTTTCTATCTCCGCATCTCCAAACACCTATTTGTTTGGCTAGTGCAAAAGCAAGCCAGTCACAGGAACTGAGTAACCACTCTTGTCAGGGGCAGACAGACATGCACAATTCTGAGCAGCTAAGGTAATGTCAGCAAAGTGGGCTGCACGTAGTGGTGTTGTGAAACTGTGTGGTAACCTGGAGTATGGAGTTCATTGCCTATCCCCAGTGCGATGCAAGGCGAGGCAGCCCAAAAATCAACAGTGATGTGAGGTTAGCATCACAGGAGAATGCCTTCATGCTCTCCTGACCTGGAAGAATGTGCTCCTCTTGGGCTGAAATCTTCGGTACTGGATCTGCCTGCAGGCAATGGGCTTGGTTTTGTTCATTTCTTTGGTTTACTAGCGAGTTTTCAGTAACTCTGTGTATGTGTTCTTGTGTGTCATTAACAAAGAACACATTACTGGGGAAAGGCTGTCATGAAAGTGGCTGAAAACTAATGGTGATCATAGAGATGCTCCTCACTGAAGATCACTATCAGTATTCAGGGAGAAGGAAATTATGCTTAACAAAAACATATGAAGCCTTGGGTTGGGTAGTTCTATTTTTAGAGGGATACTTGGTTCCCAGTAGAGCAAATGCCTTCTGCCAGTACTAGTCTCAGTGTTTTCTGCTGGGGCTGTTATTTAATCTTCATGCTTACAACTCAGTCTGAAACTATAGTGACCTTCCTCCCAGGGGGGAGGCGTTGCAGACAACAGAGGTCTGCACTGCACTGGGTTGACTTTTCAGAATATTGAGCAAGATGTTTAACTCCCTTCTCTCCAACTGGGACCAGGGCATGCTGTCTGAATTTCAGAGTTAGTCTCTGTAGGATAAGAAAAGACTAAATCTTCTTGGATATGCAATATATCCCCAGCAATTTCTTCTGCCATGTTTTTCACAGGTAGACTAAGGCACTGTAGTACCCCAATACTTTCTCTTGAAAGTGTTCAGATGCTGTAATTTAGCCACTTTTCCAATTGGATATAACTCCCAAAGTCTACTGTGTTCTTCAGGTCCATGACACTGCTGTCCATTTTCTCCACCTCTTGAGTTATTTCTGGGGTTGTCTTCTACATTGTGCACTCCTGGCAAGAAGTCTCCCTGTGTTCAGCGCCAGCAAGAGCCACGAAGGAAGGCTCGTTGTGGCAAGGACAGCTAACGTAGCATGGCTGTACCTGTGACGTGGCCAAGCACAAAGCACAGTGGTCCTGGTGGGTAGCTGCAGACTGCAGCGCATGGCTGCATCCCCTCAGCACATGCCTGTTCCGAGGGGGTCCTGCCAGCACCCATTTCCACTCTGGGGCTGTTAAATAGCATCAAACCTGGGTCACTGGGGAACCTCAGTAATAACCTTCTCTCTCAATCATATTCACTGCTAAAAACTATTTTTTAGGATCTCATTTATAAAGATCCTCATCCAAAGCAATTTCATAATAAAATGAAGTATATGCCGGTTCTGCAGGGTTTTATTTTCTTCATGCAGACATAGAATATCAAATGTAATCAGGGCTGTTTAACCTGTAAAGCAGTGTTGATCAGCATTAAGTATATTTTTACCTTTTTAGCACTTTGAATTTAATTGTGCAGTAGCATTGCACACACTGTCCAAATCTGATGCCAACTGATTCGGGTCATTTGGCTGGGCCATGTGAAATGCTGGTATGATTCTGGTGCTGTTGTACCATTGAAATCTGCCTAGTATTTTAAAACATAAAAAAGGAAGTATTTTTATGGCTTTCCTCACCAGGACTTTACAGATTTGAAATTCAAGCTGTCTGGACCTGTTCTTCTCTCAAAAGCCCTTCCTGCCAGGGACTTTGTGGTGATGCCTGAAGTTTGTGTGGTGTTTTTTTGGGGGGGTTTTGTTTTGTTTTGTTTTTTTAATCAGTTAGAAATTGGAAAATAATCAGTATTGGAAGGTAGAATTTTATTGTATTGTTCTAGCTGGAAATTCTTTTGTGTTTATGGACTTTTTTTTTGCCTTTAACAAATTAATTTTAAAACTATTTGCTTCTCATATCTAGTCTCATCAGTATAACTTATTACTTTAGGCAATTATGCTTCTGACATTGTTGGAAATGCTTGTAGAAAGAAGCAGTTTGTGGCAAGCTGAGGTGCCAGTCTGGGCAGGGGCTTGGATATCACACCAGCTCAGCCTCCTCTTTTAAGCTGAAATTCTGTGGTGGGCAGGATGGTAGGATCCCCCCAGTGCTTTCCTGCAAGTGTGGAGGAGTGGTCCCAGTGGAGAAAGTGAAGCTTGGCTGTTGCAAGAATGAGAACAAGGGGACACCCTCCTTCACCCAAAGGCAGCAGAGCTATCTCCTCCCCTGGTGCACACCAATTTCTACACGTTAAAGTTGATCAGATTCGTGGATTCACTTAGAGGAGCTATTAATGTGAATTTTATTCCTTAATTAAGAATAGTTGTAAACCCTTCATATGACCTTTTTATTAATTTGGTGCAGACAAGTAGAAAATGTTTTGTATTATCACTTAGAAGTACCCTACTTGCTGTACCTTACTCCCACAAATAATTATAGAAGAAAGTAGTAATTATATGAATCTATTGATAACAGCATCTGGCTTAGACAATGCTAGAAGTAGAAACTATAATTTAAGCTTAACGTGTACTATGAAGTTGACCAAGAAAATGGAAATTTATGTAAATTCCAAAGTACAATGTATAAGGTTACAGACTATGTGGGATGCACTTGTTTGTGACTAGTTCTTCAGGTTCAGCTAGTTAGGTAGCCTTTCCAGACTGAGCAGGCGCCTTGCTTTGGAGACCACCTTCTTAAAAAAAGCTACTATATTTTAGGAGGGTTTAAAGACAATTTATTGTGATTTGATTAAAAAAATCCTATTTCTCTCACTGCTTGCCCTAAGAAGAGGGGAATACACTCACTGGAGTGCTTTGTGGTGCACGTAGTGACCAGGAAGACAGACGGTGTATATATACTGTGCAGAGGTCTTGCAGGTCACCACTTCATCTTGCCTTTTCTCATGTTTTGAAAATAAGGTGAAAACCAGCAAGTTGGCCTCTGAAGCTCAATATATTCCTTTGTGGTTTTAGTTGTCCCTGCTGACTTCAGCAGAAAATGTGAGCCGTTACAAGGATTTATTCTTTTCAGAAGCAGCAGAAGCCTGTAGAGGAGTGGGTGGGCTCTATTTTATGTACAGAAACCCCCACTGGCTCAGTCCTACTCTAATTCATACTCACAGGAAACTTACACCCATTTGAAAACTTCATGGCCAGGTAAAACTCCCACTGTGGAGTTGGCTTTTGCCCCTGTTTACATCGCTGCCTCAAGATCAAGGCAGAATTTAACTCTGAGAAGCTTAACTTTTGGGTTGAACATGAGTCAGAAAAACATCAGTCATATTTTGAACCCAAGCTAAATTTATTGTTGGTGAGGAGGAAAAAAGTCTTTTTTCATTGAAAATTGCTGATCATCAATAACCATTGTATGTTTTGTATCTGCATTTAGAATCAATTTATAGAATGTAATTGTGAATTCAGATAAATCCTGGTTCAGATCAGAGTTTTGGTCATGAGAACAGGACCTTGGCCCTTTAAGGGTGATAAGAAAAGTAACTTCATGTGTTTTTAAAATAACTTTGTGTAACTCATTCTTTAATCTGCCAATTTCCATTTTCATAAAGGTCTTTTCTCCACAGTTATTAAACATCTTTAAAATATAATTTAAAAAATGTAATAACCTTTGTCATCTGTTCTACAGCTTGCCTTCAGCCAGTGCACTACTTGTGAATACAGAATTTCAAATTAAATTTACTAATCTCGTGGAAAAAGGACACTTTAGAAAATATTGCATTCGCAGTTTATACTGCTACAGCAAGCTAACAACTAATTCTATCAAGTAACAAAATAAATTATACATTCTCTCCCCTGGTTGAGCGAAAATATTTCAGAAAATTATTGAAAAGCTTCTCATGTAAAACCAAAGGCAAATACCAATTAAACATCCAGTCTCTGGCCGCAGATGAAGCGGGGCTGGTTGTGAGTGTTCTTCTCAAGGTAATGGGACAGTGCCTAATTATTTATTGGCAGATGAGGCCTGTTATGAGCCAGTTGAGAAGGACAGGAGGAGTTATTCCGCATCCCAGCGGATGCTGTAGGTGCAGGTCTGTCATGTCCATCCCTCAGGCAAAGGCATGCACGAGCAGAGGACAGCCGTGGCCTTCTGGACTCCAGGGTGGTGGCATGGGCTGGACCAAGCAGAACTTCCACCACGGTACCATGTGGGAGCTCTGCAAGGGATGCTTAAGCGCAGAAGACTGTTAATGCACCCAAAATCTCTTGTTTCAAATACACAGCATTCATTCACAGATTACAGGCAAATTAAGGCGCTCCCTGCAGAAGGATCGCTATACATAAACACATGGACATGCAGTCTATGTGTATACGTATTTACATACACTCTTTGCATACTGCAAACTGACAAAACATATTTGCCACAAGCAGGTGTGATTTAAAGATAAAACCATTACAATATACTGTGACCAAAAGGACTAATTTCCTTTTAGAGTTTTAAATAATTCCACTGACTCTGAAACCAAGGTGTCAAACCAGAGAAATTAAAATCTGTCAGTTCTTTTGGTTTCTTTTCCTGCTTCATAAGCTTACACCAACCTCAGATGTAAAGAAATGCGTAAGCCTGCCAGCCGTGCTCTCCTCCTGGCAGGTCCTGTTGGCATGTTTTTGGATGTCCAAGGCCAGCTGGACAGTGGCAGCCCCCTCTCTGCCAGACTGTCCCCTGGATCCGGGACCAGGTGGTGCTCCTGGGGACTGCAGTCTTTAATTATATGGTTCCTTTCAAGGTCAAAGAGTTTTTCCAGGGACGTTGCAATATCTCTTTAGCATCGGAAAAGTCCCTCGATGTTACAGGATAAGTTGATCCAAGAGATGGCTCATGCTGGTGTAGTGGGATGTGTGGGAGCTAGTAGTGACTGGGATAGAAAAGAGGTGAAATCCTGATTCTGATGAGTGGGTGGTGACTAGAAACATTAAAAAGTCATACCTGGCTATGAAGAGAGTTCAGGAAAGGAAATGGGTTTCAGACCGTAAGTGACACCTTCCTTCCTTGCTCTCTTCTTTGTGTGGGGGTTACTTTAGCTTGAAAAGTCAATGCTCACACTTTGTGCGGTTCTGGTGATCATGAGGGCCCATCCTGGGCTCTCCTCCCCAAACACACCCATGCAGAACATCAGTTTTAGGTGTTTTTCACCTAAAAAATCCTGGGGTAATGTTCTGAGCTCAAATCAAATCTACCCAGGAATACACTTGAGAAATTTTATTTCTGGTACAGTGTCATCTAAAAAATCCAAATAATATGTGCACATTTTGCCTAAATAAGGGGGGAGGGGCAATGATGTTCCCCCTACAAAAAGCTGTTTATAGGAATGAAATCAGAAAATACAGCCCAGCAACATCAGCTTTTGCTAACAACTCCGTTTTGACGTGGCTGTCTTTCTGTCCATGCTCTGAGTAAATTGCACAGAGACCTGACAGAATTAAATGGGAAGGAATCAGCATGCTGGAAACAGTGTGCTTTGATTTGTCTTCCCAGTCAGCCTCTACCTGTCTGGCCTCTAGAGCTGACCTTTATTTAATTGGGACAAGGCTGGAAAAATCACCAGAAAGCATTAGGTTCCTGTGTCTATTCCACCACCTGTGAGGAGATCCGCATGGTCCATAGGGTACAGCTATAGTCTACCAGGGAGGTTGCTTGCTCCTACCAGGGCTCTAACTGGTGCTTCAGAGAAGGTGAAATAAAGCTCTCACGCACCTAGAAAATTGAGCAGCGCTGCTCACTGAGGTGGCATTTGGAAGCATAATCTGCAGGTGCTCTATTTGGAAGGACAAGATTTGTTGGAGGTGATTTCCCCACTCGTAGCCCTGTCCTGCAGGCTCCCCGTGCAGTGAGCTGAGAGATATATTGGTAATGGAAGGAGGGAAGATCGTGCATCGAGCAGGTGTTAAACGTAAGCGAGCAGCTCTCCGGACACACGCTCTGGTGTCGGTTGTAGGCGCCGCTCCCATCTGCGTGCCGGTGGTGATGCCGCACGGCAGCAGACACAGCGGTGTGGATGCTTCACCTCGCTGGGGCACAGGAAGAGGTCACCTTTTCAAAATCAGCCTCTTTTGTGTTCCCTGCTGTGGCTGCAGTTCTCACAGAATAGATTTTGGGTTTTCTTTCCCCCCTAACAAAAAGTGCTTGAAAAACTGTTCTTTAATGAAATGCTTTGGGATATGTAATCAGGATTTTTTTAATGATTCATGTCATAAGTGCAAAGAATTTTGGTTAAAGTAAAAGGTAAGATTTTTTTTTAATCATCAACATGCTCATTATTCACTTCCCACTCTAAGCCAAGGCAAGAAAAACAGCAGCTTTCTGATGAAAAGAAGAGGATCCATCAGGTCCCACTCACTTTTCATGAACTAAGAACTGATGTCAGTAACTGTCAGATTCAAGTGATTTTCTCCATAAGTCTCCTCTTTACTAGCAAAAAGGAATCATTGTTCCCTAACACTGCACAAGCTTTTTGTTCAGGTTTGCTGTGTATAAAATTTAATGAGAACAGGCACAGAACACATCAAGAGCTGAGCATGTGTCAGTTAGGAAATGTGTGTGTTTGAAAACCTTTTCCTATAATTATCCACATTTCCAGTTACCTACTTGGGGATGATGAGGGGAAGGGGGCTGGGTGTTCAGTAAAAACAATAGCTTCCTGAAACATAAGGACAAGCACCTGACTTCCAGAATTGTGTATGGCTGGGGAAAAGAGACAGAAAGAAGGATCTCGGATGACTCCAAAATCCAGTGGTCCCAAGGCAACATTGCTGTGGCTGTTTTCTCTGTTTGGGTAGTGTTTCTTTCTGCTGACCAAACTAATTGTGATAGCTTGGTTTGTTGCCTGTTGGTCGTACCCATCTGCTGTATTTCAATTTGTGCTCTGACTACGTCCTGGGGTGTTCGTGGTCCATCATTTCATCTCAGCATATAGTATGTAGCGCAGTGGGACACTGGGGATGGGCACGGGTAGAATGACTTTCCCGGCGAGGGTTGGGAAAGCAGTGGTGTCACACGGGATGCTTACAGACCAGCCGATTAGGTAGTAACGGATGTACATGGATGGATAACAGGGGAACAGTGGCCTTGTTCACCTATGCACCTAGCATGCTATGCCCTTCGGTTCTTCTGATCGTCCTCATCTTGCACACATAATAGTAAAGAGCAAAATTAAATGTTCAGGATTAGCTGGCCAGTGTTCACAGGTGGCTTCTAAAAGCCTAAGTGTTCATTCATTATTTATCGGTAACTTCTGTTGTTGTACGGGTGTTTTACAAGTATAAAACTTGGCTTTTTTGATGCTGTGATTCATCACCTTGACTCTTATTTCTGAATATTCTTTTAAAAATGTCAAGATTCCTCAGTTGTCTCTAAAAGGCAGAAAGCAATCAAAAAGTGAAGACTACAAGAAAAAAGATGTATTGCAATTTTTTTAATGAGATATGAAACAATTGGAAGTTCATCTAACTCCTTGCTTCTACACAACCCTTGCCCTATGATGTTACTGGGGAGAAAAAAAGTCCCTTCAACTTGAAATCTGTTCCTCAAAGCCCAGAAGGTTGGCCAGCCCTGCAGACAGAGCCAGTGTTGCCTCACGCTCAGGCTAGCAATTCGTCCTTTGCTGGAAGGACCATCCAGAAATACACTGTGACTGGGGGATTTGCCCTGTTCCTCGTGTACATGGACCCAGGGGTAGAAATGGTCAGAGTGGATCGCATGAGTGGATTAAAGTTGTGCTTTCATTTTTCCCTATCTCCAACCACTACAGCAAATAGTAAATATTTCATCTGGGTTTGGATTGCCTGCCACACTCCAGCAGTTTAGCAGGCACATTAATAAAATGTAAGCAACCTGACCTAGGTACAATTAAAACATCAAAAGGGAAACGGGCATAAACTGCATCAAGCCTGAAAGGCATCTCCAGTCTCTACAGCAAATGGTAAATATTTACCAGTATTGTGTTTTAAGCTCACTATTGACTTAATAAGAAGAGAAAGAGGTCGTGCCCATAATTTATGTTTGGCATTAGGGACCTTGCAGGTTGTCAATAGCATTTAAAATTTTTCTTTCCAATCTATTAAGGTGTTTAATTTCATTTTAACCTTAAACAGTTAGGTTTGGTAGTAGCCATCAACACCAAATTAATATTGCTGTTTTGCAAGTCATTAATTGCTATGGCTGAATTGCAACGGCAGCTCAATAAAATTCTGATTGTAACATCTCCCAGGTAACGTATCTGGAGGAATGGGTTACGAAGCCGCGTGAAGCCATCTGCAATTAGAACGGAGTGATCTTTATTAACTGGCCTGGGCCATGTGAAGCGCAGCCAGCATCGTTCTCAGGTCTCTGATTTACTGCACTTCATTTATCGAAGTGTGTACATCAAAGAAGAGGTAATTTCCCGTCACAGGGGCGGGGTGTGAGTACAGTGAAGCCCAGAGAGTAAATAATTACAACCTCTTCGAGCTGGTTTTGTGCAATGACGTTTTATTGATGTTTCTTCCTGATCACTCTCAGTTGAGTACAAGGAAAATAAAATGGGCAACCAAATGCCTAGGAAACCGTTTCAGAAAGAATATCTGAACGTGTCTGCACTCTCTAAGTTTGACAGGGTGGGGAACGTGTAAGGGATTGCTGCTTGCAAAGGGAAGGCAGCACAGCAAATGATGCAAATTGGCAGGATTACAGAATATGATGAATCCAAAGGAGGCTTTAAAATATAATTGGAAAGGGTGTGAAAAAAAAAAAAGGTTAGTTATCTGTTACTGGGACTCGAGCTCATATCCCATTAAGAAATTTACCCCTGCCAGAGAAAAAGAGGAAATGTATCGCCGACTCTTGTGAGCAATAAACTGTGTGTAGGGGCGATTGCTGGATTGTCATGGGGGTTTGTATTGTTCTTCATCTCCTAAGGGAAGAGAAAATCTGTTTCTTAGAAAATTCTTCTCAGCGTTTCAGTTTCCTCTGCGTTTCCTTATGCTAATCAGGCTTGTGTGATGTGAAGTATGATTATGGAAAGTGAATTAACTGTTTCAAGCTGCTGTGTCCCTTGCCTGCAGAAATAACCGCTAACGAGCACCGCTGCATGCCATATCTGGCCCTTCCCAGGGGCAGGCAGCCCAGCAACCTCTCCCCGGGTGGCGTGGGATGGGGACGTGGAGGCATGTCGCTGTGATCAGGGAATAACGCATCAATTTTTTCATTTGGTATGGCTATGTAGGAACCGAGGAAGCAGGGAGCTTCAGAAATGATCATGCTCATGGATGTTGTGTTGCAGGAATTAGCCAAAGTGTGTGTTGCCTGTTAGAGGTAGACCCTGTGGTCCCCATGCCAGCTGGCAAAGCTCGTCTTCAATTTAGACACTGGGAGGTGCAGCTAAAACAGACTTCTGAGATCACCTCCATTGCAGAAAGAGACCCCATATTTATTCATTTGAAAGGATAAGAGCAAAATCGTTTTCTTGTAACAAGGAGACACGGTAAAGGGTAACTAAATGGAAATGCTGAAGGCGCTTAAATAATAAAATGAAAATGAAGGTTAAAAAAATGTGTCTTGGAGAACTGCGTACTGAATCACTCAGGTGCACACGGCGTACATTGCTTCTTGCAGCACAAAAACATTTTAACTGATTAACACGCTCCAGTGATTTTTTTTTAAACCTGTTGTTCTTTGGCTCAGGCCAGTTCTGTGATCTTGTCAGAAAAAAGGGAATAAATATGCGAGTTTTTACAGACAGTACTATTACAGAAGGTGCTGGGCTGGAGTAGAAAAATTGCAAAGTAATTCAAATAGGGCTTAATCGACTCCTGTTGATGGCAGCAGTTTCTCTGGACTCAAACTCGGGCGCCTCATGCCTTGTAGGTTTGGAAGTTGTGTCCGTAGTCCACAGAAGAGGCAGGTGATCTGCTGCCCTTGTGCCCACTGTTACTTTCAGTGCTGTCCCCACAACCCATCAGAGGTCTGAAAGTTCATGCTGGTCCTTACCCAGCTTGGGAGAAGCTGACTGAAGGTTCATACTGATGGTCATAACAAATATAATTCTGGAAAAGGGAGATCTTTAGCATAACAACAAAATACTTCATAAGGCTTAAATTTAATCTCCTTGGGTTTTTTTTTTCCTCTCGGGTACAGGCATAATGGTAAATGGGCCTGTGGCCACCTCTGTATTTGCTGTGATGACTATTGCATAGGAACTTTCATAGCAATTGCCTATTTTATGGGACCTTCCCAGAGTTGTCATATATTTTTGTCCAAAGTGAGCAGACAGGCATGTGTCTGGTGTTAGAGCAATAAGACCTTTGAAAAGGAGGGCAACTTTTTCCGAACCTCTTGCAATCTCCTAAACCTTGTTGCTTGGTGCCACAAATGTCCCAAGGCAGAGGAGCAGTTACGTGATGTGTTTGGCTGTGTTTCGCGCTGTCCCTCCGCCAGCCTGGAGCATTTGATGGCTCTGGTGCATAGTTGGGCGTTCCCCTACCCATGCCATAATCCCCTATGGCTAGGCTGTCCTGGCTCTGGCATGGGGCATGGCTCCTTGTGGGTGCCCAGCATCCCCCAGCACAGCCCCCTATGGGGACCATCCCCATCAGTGCCCAGCAGAGTTGCCCACCGACACGGCGCTGCACTCTGGCCTTTAAAGATTGTATTGAAGCCCGTTTCCACTGGGAAATCCAGATGAGACTGAGATTTATTTCATTAAGAAAACACAAATGGAAATAAGATAAACCTTTATGCTGTGGATGTAAGTGAGAGCTGAAGCACGCTGTGGTCACCGTGCTGGCAGCAGCTCTGTCTTGCCGGGATCTTTGCTCCTGTCACTGAAATGATGAGTGCAATTTGATTTTAGGCCTGTAAAAATTAACTATATCTTAGCAAATATGAACATTATGTACTCAATATAGCAAACTCTGCACAGGGAAATGACGCAACCTTAAAACTGCCCTTTGGGAAGCCAATGCCATTGCAATCCTTTTTTCTTGGATAGCTGCATCTGTTTAAACAACTGATACATTAGGTCCTGATGATGTTAATTTCAGAAATATTTTTAGAAATCATTTCTGTCAGAGATTTGGTTTTATTCTGTTTGCCAACAGTGCATAATTCCTCTTCCTTACCAGCAAAAGTCTTGGGAGAAAGATGGGGGAGAGGAATAGAGTTTTGAAAATCTGCCTCTAATATTTCAGCCCAGGACTTGCAGAGCCTGTGAGGACACCTATCAGAATAATTATTTCACTTTTTTTAAAGTAGTTATGTTGCAAATTGGCTCAGGCCTGTTATTCCTGTTTAAGATGCTGGAAAGATTGATGCCTTATAGCCAACTTTGCCTTCAGCATATAACCTCCCAAGGCAACGTGCAAACCAGTGTGTAAATTAGTTATGTGAAAAAGGAAAAAAAACCTATAAAGTGAAATTTGACCTGTTATGAGCGACAGGTAATAGTGCTGATAAACTGACAAATTTAGATCTTAATAATATTTATTAACTGTGTTCTTATCCCTAAACCACCGATGACGCCAGGGGTTTAACTCTGATTTGTCTTTGGCTGGCAACATTTCAGTAAACCACTTGGACTGTAATTGGCATTGTAACTGCTGCCTCGGAAAAGTTAAAGAAACAGGCAAACCTCATTGCTCTTTGTCAAACAGATCTGGGAAAATTATGTGATCTACTTCAACTAACTACCAGAAACTCACTGTGGTTAACGGGACATACTACAGATCACGTGACAGTGTACTTGCAGTTTTCTTGATTCATAGTTTACTTTTAAATCACTAAGAGCAGAATAGGTACAGTCCTGGTATGTCATTAAATAGTGATAAATAATTAAAAAAAAAGACAGAATAATGTTTGATCATGGGGGAAAAAATGCTAAGTATATTTTTAATATTAAATTTCAAGAAATAGTTTTAGAATCTGTTTTTCCTGGAACTCTTAAAGCAAGCTTGGAAACAGTGGAATGTCCACGAAGAACAAATCCCCACCTCTGATTAGGCATTGGGGCGATGGAGTGATTCCATCAGGCCATTCACTTTGCCGAGAGGTGCGTGTGCTGGCCGGGGCTGCACGAAGCCACCGCTGCCCCGTGAGGTTCAAGGTCACCCATGCCCACGCGGACAGGCGTGCGGTTTGCAGGAGCTGCACGCTCAGCCTTGCACGGGGTGCTGACTCAGTGCTTCTCCCGCCTCTGCTCCAGCGCTGGGATCCAAAACTGCATCGGGTCAGGTTTGATTCCTCCCCTGCATGGCAGCAATGCTGAATATGCTAAACTGGGCTTAAAGGTGCTGTTTGTGCAGGGGACAATGAGCAGCAGATGCCCATCCACGGTGGTAGTGTTGATGCTTATACTGGGTTGAAAATGTTTCTAAAGTTGCTGAAGAAGCAGAAAAATGTGTGTTTCTTATTTGAATGTGTTCTACCTTTTTATCTAGAGACAGTGTATAGCTGAGGAGTCTCTCAAAAGTGCCAGGAGCCTGAACAGCACCATAAATAGATTCCTGAATCAAATGTAAATTAAGCTTTCTGCTACATTTCTGTAATAATCCATCCAAAGAGGAGCAGAAGCTAAAAACCATAATAACAATGGGATAAATTATACAGACCTGAAATTTTTCTAGCGCTGCTGTTAGCATAACACTAGATTGATGTTGTACCTATTTTTATTTTTGCTGCTGGAATAGTCTTTGTCATGGAGAGGAGGCATCAGAATTGCAATACCTAATATATTTTGTGAAATATATGGAGTGCCACACTAATCTGACCTTTTCAGAATTTTTCATTTCAATTGGCTGGTCACCCCAGTCCTTTGCAACAGGTTAGGCTCCCCTTTTAATAGGAAGAGAAGGAGTGCATTGGTCAACCATTCAAAATACTGAATATTAAAAAGGCCAACACAGTATGGCATGGCAATGTGAAAATGAGACAATACAATCCCAGATACCTCATTGCAGGAACAAAAATTGTAGCAGGAAGAGAAAATGTCACAACATGAATCCATTTTCAAGAAGGGACAGGAGCATGGTGTAGAATGAATCTGTCCTTGCTGCAAAGTTAAGATTGCATTCCTGTAGGCTGCACAAAGCCTTTGGAAAAATAGTTGCATGTGTAATAGTTGAAGATATTTCTTCACTATCAAATTATGTTTGTGCAAATTATGCTGTTAAGTGGCCACAGAGACATGGCACATATGCAAATTCCATATTATTCTGTACTGTACTTGTGTGTTGTGCTGTCCTGGGAACCCCTCTTTCCTAAAGAACACAGGCAGATGAGTTTAACAGCTTGTCCTTGTCCAGTTTTTGGCTATAGAAGTGAAATAAAGATAAATAAAAAAGATAAAACTTGATTTTTAAAACTTTATTTTAGGGGGGGGGGAATAAATCTGAAGGGTTGTAATATGTAAAATCTTTACTGCAAATGAAGCACGAACTTTTGCTTTCTGAGCTGTTCCTGCTTGAGACGTGGCTGGCAGGTACTAGAGCCCACTAGCCCCACGTCATACAGCACGTCGTGTTGTCTGGACGCAGCAGAGCTGAAGATGTCTGCTTTGCTGGAGGAGGTAGCCAAACCCTGTGCATGCAGGACTCTTCAGGTTAACCCTTTTCTAGGTTTTCTTCCCCCCCTTTTTTTTATTGATACTCAGGAGCTCTTTATTTTCCATTTAAAATATTGGAAAACCCTAATGGTATTTATATGCAAAAATTCACTTGTAAAATTTATTGGGCTGATTGTAACTGCACAAGCACTATTTCATGTGTCTCCGTTGTCATAAAGAAGTATTTTGGTAACCATGTATTTTGCCTTGAAAAGGTAAGTCAGTATGCGATAAACATGGATTGGAGGTACCTGACTTGAGGCACCCTACTTTACAAACGCTAGCCGTTGGCTACAAGGATTTACTATTTCTTAAAAAAACCAAATCCCAGAATTAACATAAATAAGCTTCAATTGGAAATGGGATTTCTTCCCACCTGAGGCAGGAAGAATTAACTCGCAGGAATCCTATCCAGCAATAAAAGTGCTTTTCTTTCGTGTCCTCAGAGAAAGAAGCAGCATTAGAGAAAAGTTAAAAGAAGATGTCCCAGCTGTGTGGTTTTATTACCACCTAATGGGATTGCGTTGCCGGGCTGTGACGGACCCAGCGTTTCTTTCCGTGCACTTTAAGCTTGGCTGCTTACGTTTTTGCTTGGGCAATTACAGCTAGCAGTCATTCTTGATGGAGGTCATATCTTGTCACCATGTGCATGCACAGCTCCTGCTGTTGGCGATGAGGTCTGAATAGAATGGATGGAGCATACAGCCCCACATTTGGCCCCACTCCCCGGCAACCTGGCATGAGCATAACTTGGTTTATGCTTCTGAGCAAGTGCCATATGCAGCAGCCTCTTAAAAAGCCAAATAAGCCCAGTGACACGAGATGCCTCTCTGCTCCCACCTCTGGAAGCAAACCTGCCTGTGCACACCAGCTGGAGCCAAAGGAAGGGTGATGGCAACTTTCGATAATCTGTTCTTTGTGCTTGCAGAATGCTTCTGCAAACAGTAAGATCCAAATCACCAACAGAGTTTCTCCTAAAAGCATCTCAGCTTTCCGAAGCCGTGCTTACCTGATGCTGCGACAAGCGGGTGTTGGTGCTGACAGCAGTGCAAATCCTGGGAAGTTTGAGCCAGGTGTCAGGATGGAGCAGAGAAAGGGATTTCCTGAAGCAAAAGCTCTGCTGGCAAATGGGAATAAAGTAGTCTTACAGGGATTTGGAATTTAAAATTATCCAGAAAAGATGCAATAAAGACAAAATATGTGTGTGCACCCTGTGGAGAGTTAAGCTCTGTTGAGATGAGGGGCTGGAAGAGGTCTCTGGTTCACTGCCGTGTGGTCTGAGAGCTGGAGCTGCAGGAAGGAGGCAGCTCCCACTCTCGTCGAGTGGGTAACAATGAGTAATTCTGGGTCAGTGCAAGGTGTGGAAATGGAGAGCAGCAATTATGCTTCAGAGTATGGCTAAACGGTGTCCTGCATCGTCATTAGCGACAAGAGAAAATTGTACTCCAGCCTCTAATCCCCTTGCTGGTTTGGATGTCATGAAAATTGGATCTGAAATACTCTGGGTCATGGCTTTAAACAAGTAAAACTCCAGCAAGGTGATTAGGGAAAGCCAAAATCAGATCTGAAACAGCTTGTTCCCACCTTCGCTTGTGTGAGAAATATTTAGGATGGGGCACATGCACCCTGCCTGCTTGGGATGCAGGAGGATGCGGCACCAGGGGAGAGGCCGGTGAGAGCAGTGGCTCGGGGTAATTGGTGTGAGGTGTTTTAGGAATAATATTCCCAGCAAGTGCTGGTAAGTGCAATGATGCTAATCCTTTGTGCTATTCCAGCCCACATTAGAGCAGTTTAGGTATTTTCATATTAAATACACTTACCGGGGACTATAGGTTCTCCAACACAGTGCTGATAATTTCCATAAAATCCCCAAAGTATTAAAATAATGACTGAAAGAGGAACTTGGCTCATCATCTACTGATGCTACTCTCCCTAAAGCCATGCAGGAGGTATCTTTCATGCACTCCCTGCAGGGCCAAGCAGGGACACGCTCCTCACCTAAATCTCTTTGGTCTATTTAGGGTTTTATGGGACATAACCAACACTTTAGGGCCCATTTGCAAACTAATGTTCAGAAAACGCCCATCCCTGATCTCTCTCAGGCTGCAGTGAGGAGCCCTCCTGGCAAATCAGACCCAGCCTGGAAGGGTAATGGCATGGGCGTTTCCGAAATGCAGTCTTGAGAATACAAAACAGAGAGGTTTACACCCAAAAATAAAGCTAACTAAACCTCTAATTAGATCCAGACACAAAAAAATGCAAATATATTGTGGTAATGAAGTTTGCTGCATCATCATCACAGCACTGGGGAAATCCCAAGCCCAGGCAGTGGGGGGGACAGCAGAGCAGAGTGCTCCCACCATCCTGCCCCCCGATGTGCCTGACAGAAACATCCCACGGATGGCACTGGAGTACGGACAGCCCCCTTACCTCTGCTTTGGTACCCTGGCCTGGGTGAGCTGCTCTCTGCCTGCACATACGCACGGGTATGGAAATATAAATATATATGTGATGGCAGAATGTATCCCGTGTTTTGTTATGAGGGTATTTAATTCACTTATTTCTTATAGACCCTTTACTGTCCTGGGTGCTTCTCAATCCATTTTCAATCCCATTTTCCAGACTCAGGGCTAATGTTAAACAAGTGCTGCTGTTTTAAAAACACAATTGCACTAAACGACTCATCCTTCATATCCTGTCATAATAATTCCTCATAGCTTTATATCCATGCTAAACATTACATGGTAGGGTAACGTTTTTTCTCTCCCTTTTCAAATAAGTTATTTCTGGTTGCTTTTTTATTTTTTAACTTTAAAACTCCCATGTCATCAGCCAGCATTCAGCTCCCCTGAGAACACACTATCAGTTCAAGTAGCTTTAAGCAACTGGTGGAGAATAAGAAAAGGCACAAGTATTCCCAGGGAGGGATAAGGTCTGGGAGGAGAGAGCTGAGGCTCTGCCCAGGCTGGGGCTCATGGTCCCACACAGCCCCCTGGCATACGGGGGACTGGCTGTCCCAGGGGGAACCATCCCCCTGACCTGCTAGCTGATTGCAGGGGGATTGGTTCACGCTCCTCACAGCTCACTTCATGTTAAAGGAAAATTCCCAGTAGGTACAGTGGTGACAGGAGGTACTCATCACCTCTGAGGGATGTGGCTGTAGGGTCTCGGGTTTAGGAATCCAGTTTGGAAAGGGTCATATGGGTTGTAGTGCTAGCTCTTCAATCTTTAATTATCAACAAAAACTCCTTTACAGGTTGTGCAGTCTCACAAAGACAAGGACTACTGCTAACAGGGACAGTGGGGAGCATGGGACATGTGAGCTGGCAGCACCGTGGCTGTACCCCAGCACCCCAGACCATTCCTCTTCTCTGTCCTCCTTTGCCTTGACTCCCCTTACATGCATCTTCTGCTGAGCAGGTGCACTCTTCTTGCATTCTGGGTGGTTCCCAAAAAACTGCTGATAGTGGTGGAGGCCAAAATATTTTGCAGAGACACTTTATTGTTCTGCTTTTCAAAATGCAGGATGCTGATCATGAATTTTTTACAGTGTGGGTCTGATTCAATGCCAAAAAAGAAAAACAGAGAGGAGAGGCTTCCTAGCCTCTTGAGAAGACTTTAGATCAGGCCTTTCTAAACCATTCCCCCGCTTCTCTGCTGGATGTTAATTATTACAGCTTGTGACTCAAGAATTTTGTTCTCAGTCATATCCTAGTTTTATTCTCAGTATAGCTGAATGGCAAATTATTCATTTGCTCTAATCACAGTGGGGTTAGGATCTTTGGTATGCAAGTGACAATATTAATTGCCTGGCGTGTGGTCTTCTGAAGAACAGAAGTTAGAAAGAATGATTCCACACCCCAAGTCATTAAGAGAACAGTGCAATTCATTATCTGTGTGTTATTGTTACTAATGACATAGTAATAGACTCCATACTAACAATAAATATCTTTTTATAAGCTCAGTGTTTTACCTAATAGCCCTTTTAACTTGAAGGCAGAGGTTTGTGCCATCCTCAGCTGAAGCACACTTACCATGACTCTTGCTGGCGGCTGCCTGCTGCACCCTCTCAGGAGAAAACCCTTTATTTTGCAGGCTCAGTGCTCACGGCGTCGTGCGTCGCTGTCAGGCTGCGCGGGGTCTTTTTGGCCATTTCTGCGCTGCAAGCGCTTTGGCTGGTGGTGCATGCTCAAGCCCTGGGAAGACAGGGAGGTAAAGCACCACAAGTGGTGGGGGACTGCTTTCCCGTCCCCCATCCTGCTGTCGGCTTGGGGAGCAAGGACCCACTCAGACATACATGTACGAGTAGGGAGAAACCCCAGCCAGCCTTTGCTTCAGTATCTCCAGGCACAAACCCATAAATCTCATTGTGAATGTAGGTATTAGATCTCCCTTGAGAACCCACAGCGTCGTTGGTTAATCATCCCTTGGCAATGGCATCTGCAGCTGATCCGTCTGGAAACGGTCACCGTGGGCCAGAGCGGTGCTGTGAAGCCTCACGGCAGTGGGAAGATTCACCTTCCTCGGACAGTGCTGAAACGGGCTGGTCAGGCAAAGCCTCACTGCAGCGGGAAGACTCACCTTCCTCAGACGGTGCCGAAATGGGCTGGTCACGGCTCCTGTGGATGAGACCGTGCAGCTCACTGTTCCGGTGCTCCTCCACACCCAGCCTGGATGTTTTTCCAGCTCAAGAGGATGTGTATCAAGATCTGGAGGGTGCAGCACTCCTGTTGTGAACTCAGCGACTCACCAAAGCAGCTCATAAATCACGAGTCATTTCTAGAGAGAGAGGCACTGCATCTTCTCCCCACCCTCCACCCCCAAGGCTTATGCCAACGAACTCTCAAGACCAGACACTTTTTTTTCCTTTAAATGACTAACTTGCTCTTCGCACAACAGCATCAATATGTAGGGAAGGCACGAGACTTTCAGAAAAACCATCATGATGGAGATGTATCTCGAACAAGGAACCTAAAAATACAGACTTTATGTAGTGGATATTGATGAATGGTTTTGGTTAGATTTTGGGTCATGCGAGGCCAGGACATACACTTCTCTTCTTCCCAAGAAAACCCTTGGAGCACGGGACAAACTGCTGCAGAGCTTTGCACTTCTTTCCAATTGATGCTGTTTTTACGGGATCTGAACACCAGAGCCTGGTCAGCCCCCAGACCCACCCATGGCTCTGCACTCCTGTATTTCAAAGGAGAAGCACAGAAATACTGCTGCAGTCAGGGGAAGAGGGTCAGGTCTATCTTATTTCCACTGGTGGTTTGACAAGAAATAAACATCTTCCTCTTCTGGTATTTGGAAGTGTTTAACATGGTAAAACCCACTGCTGCTGGTCTATTGCTAGGGCTGCCAGCCCATGTCCAGAGGAGGGGGACACTGTCCCACTGCTGGAAGCACTGGTGAAGAGGAGACCAATGGATTTAAAGCCTGTGTCCTGATCTCAGAGGGAATTTGCTCCTGGAAAAACAACTTTGAGAGACATTTCAGCACAATATCCTTTTATTTCCAGTCACAGGTGTACCACGACAATTCTGGTGGCGCAGTGGAATACAAAATGATTTATTAATGACAGGAAATTCTGCACCCTCAAATATATCCCAAAGCAAATTTGAAGTTATTGAGGCAGGGTCATTACCATCCGCCCTAATAGCAAGACCTGGAAAATAGATATTTTAACTTTAATTGAATTTCATATAAGTTGCAACCTGGCCTTTAACAGAGAGGCTTCATTTTAATTTATCACAGACCCAGGCATTCGCTTTAGGCTGTTGGATTTAGTCTCCAATGCTGTTGAAGACATTTTACCCCAGTTCCATTCTGGCATTGCATGCAGAAACCTTAACTAGAAAATCAGCATGTTTTTGCTTTGGTGTTTCTTAATTTAGCTGTGACAGTGCCCAGCGGGGACCAAGTGTCTGATATTTTTTGCCTGTAGTTGTTCAAACTGTCTAGCAGCCAAGGTGGTTAAGCCGGCAGTTCGATGCTAAGCAGAAAGGATGACCTGGTGTCTGCCCACCCGCCTAGCTGCCATGGGGACCGAGGGCCAGACCTTCCTGCAATGGCTGAGATCCCTCCCTTAGAGAGTGTCCCATGGGGTTCCTGCATGAGAGGCTGCATCAGAGAATGCACGAGTCCTGTCTGTTCCTGTGCCTGAGTGCTGGTGTGAATTTTGGATGATTTACATGACAGCTCACACCACATCATCATCCTGAACGACACCAGGATCCTGAGCACACTTCTCACTTCTAAATTTTTCAGTTTGCAGGGGGAGGGTTCAGGCAAAACTGAGAAGAAACAGGTCAAGCTGGGAGGAAATGTGTCACTGTCACCTGCGGTCTCACAGCAAGCTCTCAGACCATTTTATTGGGGAAAAACACATCAGAGAAAACAGTAGTAAAGACATGTTAATGACTCTGTACATCTATGTCTAGGTCAGCATCCCAAAATGCTTTCCACATACCCATTTATTAACTGTGCTGAAAGCTAGAGCTGGAGCATCCCTCCCTCTGGCTGGTGGTACCCAGCTCCTGGAGCCGGAATGAATCCTCACTGCGCACTGGCGTCAGCTTCCACTCAGCCCGTGTCCTGGGCTCCTCTACAGCAAGGCAACAGAAATGTTTGGTGTCCTAACAAATTAAAGGAGGAGAAAGGCATGATTCAAACTGAAATCACCTGTGGAATTACAGGAGACGACCGTGCATTTTTAATACACATATTAAATTATGCCGTAGAAAAGCAAGTTAACATTTTAAACATAGTGGAACTGGTTTTAACTTGTTTATTTAGAAAACAAATATCTATTTTGTAGTATATTACATTGTTGAATTATTTATTTACAGCTCAAAATACCTGTGTTATTTGTACTAGCTGCTATTACAAATACTGAATTAATGTTCATTTATTTCTCCACTTAGGTTGTGGAGATTGTATTATGACTTTATCAATTGGTTGTGGGTTTTTTTCAAAGAAACTTATTTCAATCCAATTTCTTATGTCATGTTACAGATAAATGAAAGCAAAGGCCCCCCATATTGTATGTGAAATCTGTAATAGCATGGCTCTAGAGTAATGCCTTAAACAATCAAGCTAAATATGTCAAGGGACTTTTTAATACGCTGCACTGATGAAGCAAGAGTATTAAATTTATTCAACCATGAAGAAGGCTGTGATTATCATACACCTCAGCTGTGCTGGTATGTGTTGACCATGAGGAAAAAAAAAAAGAGAAAATGAAATGTGATTAGTTCCTGATGGGTTGAAATTCCTTTAATACGCGTAACATGGAGGGAATTCATATTAAGAGCTTCCATCAAGAATATATTTTTTTTCATATCTACTCCACAACACAATGAATCAGTGTCTCCAAAGTGTGATAACTTCCTTATCACTGTCTGAATGGAAACATATGGGATGGCACAATTATTGCTATTTTATTGTTTGCACAGTTAAGTGGGACATGTATTGTGTACGTCTCTGAAGCCCGGTAAATAGCCATACCAATTTTTACTCTCAAAAGCAGAAGTGATGATTGCTTTGTGCCATTTTTTTGTCAGAAGATTTGATTGTGCAGATTTGGAAAATTGATTGTTGCAAGATTTTAAAAATTATTTTTGAGCTGAAGCTTAACGAATGTCTATTTTTAAGACCATAGTAAAAAAAAAAATAGTGAAGCTGTAATGCATTTCAGTGAGACATTGTCAGTAGATGGAAAAATTATGAGAAAGTTTAAAGGCTAATTATTAATCACCTGGCTGTGGCAGCACCACTGTGTTCATTTACCTGTTTCCTAGGCAGGTGCTGGGCTTGCAGAGCTACAGTGGTGTCTCTGAATTATTTTTAAGAAAGACTCTGGTGCCCGCATGCGCAGTACAGACGTTTACAACTGAATTATTACAACTCCATGTTTTGCTCCTCCACTGCCTCCGCAGCTATTTCACACATGCTCCTTGCGAGTACCTGTTAGTGAGGAAGCACAGAAATTTCACAGGATTCACAACGAAGTGTGAAATCGAGTTTAAAATGTTCAGCATTGTTAATTTGTGTGCAGCACTTGGAGAGGTGAAAGTGGTGTGATCGCACAGAAAAAGAGCCAAAAGAGAAAATACAATTCCCATCCAGGCACCATCCTGGCACCATCCCCAGGTCGGGCTGCTCCCACTGCCCTTGCTCTTCCTAGCCCCTGGCACTGGTGCGGGGGCACCACAGATGCTCCTCTTTCAGCTGCCTGGGGCAAAAAGCATCTGTGTCCATAGGGACCCGGGTCTGCCCCATGCAGAACACACATTCTCCAAGGAAGCAGTGGGGAACACAGCCCAAACCCAATGGAAGCAGAGGGGAGTAAAGGAATTTACCTAACTGCATGATTCTTCAGCAAATATGATGCTTTCCACGCAAAAGGAAGCTCAGTGGGGAAGATGATGTAAAGCACCATGTTATTTTGGCACTGCAGAGGGTTAGGAGAGTTCTTCCAAGCCGTCCCTGCTGTCCCCACTGTGCCGTTCTGCAACGACAACACTGGCAGCATCCACCTGGACAGGATGGGCAGCTGGCCAGACACCCCACCGCACCTCTGCAGAGATGTTCTGCTTCTGCCTGCTCTGACACATCAAGCAAAGTCTGTTTCATGAAACCTGCTTGGAGCTAATGACAGTACTGAGAACAGACTTCATACAATCACAGAATCGTGGAATCACAGAACTGTTTTGGTTGGAAAAGACCTTTAAGATCGTCAAGTCCAACTCAACGCAGCCCTGCCAAGTCCACCACTAAACCACGTCTCTAGGCATGTCCATCTACCTGTTTTTCAAACCCCTCTAGGGATGGTGACTCCTTGGGCAGCCTGTTCCAATGTCTGACAACCCTTTCTGGGAAGAAATTTTTCCTAAAAATAATTTTTCAGAAAGCAGTCTAATTGCTTTCATCACCAAAACATCTTCCCTTTGTGAAGAAGGCCATGTACTTCTAGGACAGTCTCCTATTATTACTGATGCCTAGGATGGCCTCCGGCAGAGCCAGCCCCAGGAGTCGGGGTGAGCCAGGGTGACCCAGAGCAGTGGGAAGAGCCAGGGGCTGCTGTGGTGGGGGAGCAGGATGCTGTGCAGAGACAGTGGGGTCTTATCACTGCAGGGCAATAGTGAGGGGCTGAAAGCCTTCTGCAGAGGTTGTGTGTCTGCAAAAACAGGTTGAATTTTAAGATGACTAAATTTCTGATTCAGAAAAGTCAGAAAGAGCACTCAAGACATAAATAATGTTGGCTTCGCTGGAGAAAGTGTCTGGAGCCATTTGTGCAGACCCTGCCTGGGAGACCCCCCCCGAGGCTCTCCACCACGGTGAGCCAGGGAAACTGGTGCATGGACCCCCGGGACAGACCTGGGACAGCAAAACAGGGGTTTGTGGTTGCAGGAACCCCTCCGGCACCAGTCGAGCAGCGCTGTGACAGCGCCCAGGTTGTATGGACTGCGATGCAGCGTCCGGCAAAAGGCTGTTCCCAGGGGATTTAGTGCTCTGGGAGAGATGCATGGTCAGTACAATGAGAGTCGGTGCAGTCTTACATTAAAACGTAAAACTTTAGCTGGATGGGTGATGGGTTTTATGCAAATTGTGTAACATCGAGCTGGCTGCTCTCGCTGAATCCCACGTATGACAGATGAGAGAGCTGGAGAATTTGTGTACTTTCATGGCACTTGTGCTGAAGATGATAAATGCAGTCTTCACCCAGCTCCTTCAAGGTTCACTTTTTTTTAAGAGGGACATGCATGTGGTTAAAAACACTTGCAACATTAATAATATTTCCCTGCAAGAAGGATTGATATACACAGCATAAATACTCATGCAGTGTACACAGCTTCTGGTACACAAGTAGCATTGCTTTTGCCTTCAATATTTGGGCTGAAGATTGAAGTCCAAGTGAGGTTTTTTTGCCTTTTCTCTACAGAAAAGCATACTCCAAAGCTATTATTTCCCTTGCACTTTGCTGATGACTGCACAAATGCCATGTAGCCTTGTTTCAGGAGAAGACCAGCCTGTGAAAATTATGTCAGAGTTTCAGGCACTACAGGGATAAAGTAGGGAGACATGGGGAAGAAGAAACCTCCAGCCCCAGTGCTGTGGTGTCTTACACCATCCCACCCTGATCTCCCAACTCCAGCGTGGATGATGCAGTCAGGGAAGCCTGTACTAACAGTCCCAGCAGAGAGGAGTATCCCTCTCAGTGCTGGGGGGATGTTCTTTGAACCAGATACGTAGCCTTTAGTATGTAAGAGACTTTTTATCTCCCAATTTCTTCAGTAGGCTTACAGAAATTGCGAGTACAGAGCTGGAAAAAAAAAACACCACCACCCAAGGCAAGCTTAACTGGAAGCCAAGTCATTACTGAGAAAGTGAAATAAATTCTGGGTATTGGAAGGGAACCTGGAAAAAACAAGACCCGCTGAGCATAAGACAGAAAAATGGCAAAACATACAAAGTGAACAAACCTTGGAAATGTGGCCTTTATGAAAGACTCAGAGGTCTCCGTGCTTTCTGAGTTGAGTGCTGGCTGAACGAGGACTGGAGCTGCAAGTAAATAAATGTTCTCCTGTTATTTGGTTTCTCCTGTGTTCATGGAAACAAAAATTACATTAAAAGATACCTGACTTCACTATCAATTTTTATTCCCAGTGGAACCACAGTCAGGGCTCTCAGCTTTGGCCTGGCAAGGTTCACTACTTAGTGATCTGTGAAACATTTCACAGCCTGTTCACTCATTTACCTCCTCACCCAGCTGTTGGATACCTGCTTAACAACCAGAATCTCAGATTTTCATAGCTCTTCTTTAGGTCCTTCCTTTTTTTCAAAGATCCTTTTAAGCACGGAAAAGTGTCATCCTCAGTAATATTACAAAGATAAAAGGAGATGCAAAGGAGATGCAAGCCATAAACATGGGAACATCCATACAGGTTCCCTCCAAGCCCCTCCAACTTGGTGCCTGCAGAGGAGCGTAAGAGCAGAGCCACCTGTGCTGCCATGGCATTAACTTCCCACACATCAGGAGCCTGTAGCTTTGAGCTCCGCTAGACCTAGGGCTTGTCTCTTCTTGTCAAACACATCTGATTTCTTTTCTCTAAGTTGTTTAATTACCCTTGGAGATTCCACGGCCTGTTGGCATCCTCTGTGCTGTGTGACTTTGAGTTCTACTGTTTGCCTCTGCTCATGTTGTCCTCTCTCTTGTTGATATTCAAATGAAACAGAAGTATACTTTTAAATGTGTTCTGATTTAATTCAGGTTTGGGTATTGGCTTTTTTTTTTTTCTTCCAGTTGCATTTCAGACTTAATCTTTGTCCTCATTACAACACAAGAGGAGGCAGAGACAGTTCTGAAGAGATGGTTATAGGAGTTTGCCTCTTTGAGAATGTTCAGACAAGTTCTTTTTGTTCAAAATTTGGCAGATGGCCGTTGTGTAAAGGGAGATGGCCATGGTGCTTAGAAGAGATGGACCTCTGACCAAGGAGGACACAGCTTTCCTTGCTTCACCGTGCAGAGTCCTGGCAGGGGGATGGCACATTGTTGGGAGCTATCCCCTTTGATAGAGACAAATTAGTTCTTATGAACTGGGAAAAAAACTTATGAAAAGAGGATCAGTAGGAAATAGCCCCAAAGCAAAGGCTCTGGGATAGTCATGATACTCACCCATATTTGAGTCACTTTTATACATGTAGTGGAACAGCAAGAATCTCTTGATTCATGAAAGTGAAGCCTCTGTGATAGTTCCTCCCAGTGCAATGATAATTAAAGCTGGATGAGGAGGCCAGGGTGTCTGTTTCGGGACACCTTAGAATCATAGAATCATAGAATGGTTTGGGTTGGGTGGGACCTTAAAGATCATCTAGGTCCAATCCCCCTGCCATGGGCAGGGACACCTTGCACTGGCCCCGGTTGCTCAAAGCCTCATCCAGCCTGGCCTTGAAGACAGCCAGGGATGAGGCATCCACAACATCTCTGGGCAACCTGTTCCAGTGCCTCCCCACCCTCTCTGTGAAGAATTTCTTCCTGATATCTAATCTAAATACCTAATCACCTTCCAGTGCTTGGGAAGGGTTCATGCAGCAGGGCAGGAGAGGGTGTCCTCCCAGGGTGGGAGCCTGAGGCAGGCGGTGGCTGTTCTCCTAAAGTCCCCTTGGAATAAATATTGATAGCAATGTACCGAGCAGACGCCGAGTCTTGTGTCATCTGTAAGGAACCCAGTTAATATTTCAGTAGGATTTAGACAAAAGACAAGATGAAAAAATGACAGATTCACAGTATCATGGAATATTTGCTGATTGAGAAGCAGGCAGCTTTTTAAAAAAAATATGGGGGACATAATTTGCAACTCGCTCTTGTGAAGAGAGAAGTCCCATGACAGATTTCAAATCTTTGGCACAGCTTTATAACTTTATCAAAGAGAAGCATCAAAGCGAGAACTTTGTTCTGGGTAAAAAAAAAAAAAAAAAGGCAGAAAAATAATCAATAGAAAAAACAACAAAATATAAGATCAGGATAATCATGTTGTACCATCAAAAAGGTACAGTTTTTGTGCCTTTTGTGATGTTTTCTTCATGACAGTTTGGTCTCAATGGCACAGTGAAAATAACTTGCTTGTCTTGCGATTGACAGGAAATTTAAATGCCAGCAAGCAAATGCCAGTAGGAAAAAAATCTTAGCTCACATATTGTATACCTTAATGCAGTGTTGGATCCATCCGGTTTCCTTACAAGTTAATGGGTAATTGGACCCATATGGCAACCAAAAAAAGTGCAAATTTGGGGTTTTGGTATGAGGAGAAGTTACCTGGGAAACTGTCTGCATTTAGTTACTTATCAATATTCAGTGCTATTGCCAAGACAAGATAAAGGAGTAAGATGGAAATTTGAGAGCTTTAGATAAAATAGACCAATAAATGTATCAAGAGAGAATCTATTTCTGCAGTGCTTTCTCCTGATATTGAACTTCAGTCCTGCCCATCATAACAAAAACAAATGTCAACTGTGTTTTCTGTAATAGTAGCACTGAATAGTCCATATACAAACACAATGTCGTTTTTTTAGTGTTTTTTTTTTTTTCTATATACATGTTCGATTAAAAAACTTACAAGTATTTATCTCCCTCCCTTTGGGTTTTTTTTTTGTTTTGTTTTGGTTTGGTTTGGTTTTTTTGTAATCACCTCTCCATCAGTATATCTGGATGAATCCAAAGAAGTTGTGAATGCCTCATCCCTGGCTGTCTTCAAGGCCAGGCTGGATGAGGCTTGGAGCAACCTGGTCTAGTGGAAGGTGTCCCTGCCCATGGCAGGGGGGTTGGAACTAGATGATCTTTAAGGTCCCTTCCAACCCAAACGGCTCTATGATTTTATTATTCTATGAATTGTCAGTGAAGGAGCAAGTGTATCTTGTATTCTGCTGGGAGTTCAGCTGAAAATATTTGATACCATAAAGATAGCAAAATTTCAGTACGATCAGCTCTTCCTGGTGCAAGGGTCAGTAGCTCCAAGGAGACATCCAAGAACTCAGAATGTCTGCTTGGAAAACAAGACATGACCCGAGTGCTGTGTGG
>NW_010258457.1:148762-212661 GCF_000690775.1 Eurypyga helias
AATCGCAGAGGCTTGCACAGTGGTAATTGTTAGCTAGTTATCAACACAGAGCTTGGTATTGATTTCTCCTGCACGCCTGTGTCTAACAGCAGAGATGGTACATTGCAACGGAGAATGTACACTCATCCCAATTTCCTAAAACATAACATCGTACTTTAGAGCAGTGGAGCCAGATGCTCCTTTCCAGGTGCAGGAGTGGCCAAAGGAGCCTTTGAGGCTGGACTGTGTACCGGTGGCTGAGTTAATGATGTGCATCCACGGGGTCCTGCATGTGGGTAGGTAGACTTCGGAATGAGGGAAAAATAATTGTTTTCCTTGTGTGTTCTGATGTGCGGCTTGTGTGTGCTAGCACAAGCCTCTCATTAGTGGCAGACTGTCTGTGACTGAAGTGTGGGCAAAAATATTTTCTTTCTGTCTACTTTATCTGTAAGACAATAAAAACTTTAATCATAAAAAAGGAAGGGCCAGCAGCCTGCTTTTGCGATACAGACTTTTCCTTTTTATTAGGTCTGAGACTGAGAATGGCTCTTGTTTAGAAATACTGGCTTATTGCAGCGGGCTGGGAGATGAGATAAGGGTGAAATACCAAACTCACACACACAAATACAGAATGTGTGAAAAATTGGAATGATAAGGTCTTTGGAGCGGGTTCCTGCTAAGGTGATTGAGGTGCGACACTGCACCGTATTTGCTGGAGAAGTTGAGGAAAATTGCAGTATAATCAATTAAAATTGGTGCCACTGCGCCTGGACAGAGCTGTCTAAAGGTGAAATAAAATAAATAAATTTATTCTTTACTTTCTGTCAAGGTTATGTGGCTTTGCAAACAGTCGATGGGCTGCAGAAAGAATGTCAGCAGCAAGAGGGGCCTGGCCCTGAGACAACCTTTGGGTGGATTAACCTTACATGGGCCTCAGGGACAAGGCTCCCATGCAGGGAAGGGAGTGAGGGGATGTTCCTGAAGCGTACATGACACCCAGACATGCTGAAGTTTTGGCCTGGGGGTTGGATTTGCCACCTGGCCCTGTCCCAGCCCAGGGGGAGACACTGTCCCTGGCTGGGTGGCAGCGACCAGACCCCCAGCCACAGGCACCTGCCACAGACCCCGCGCCTCACCTGAAGGCCCATGGATCAAACCAGGCCCATCGCGTGCCCGCGGGGGGATGGACATACCCCCAGTATTGGTATCACGGGGCCTGTGCGGACGCCTGGCTAGGCCGCTGGCACGTGGCGGAGCTGGTGTCCCAAGCAGCATGCAATCCCTATGCCCCAGGTGTGGGCTGGGCTCAGGCGATGGCCATACGGGCACTTAAACCCCATCTGTCCCTCTCTCTGTCCCTCATGAAACGAACCATCATCACAACTGGTGGGTTTTGTGGCGAGATGAATTGGGTACTTTAGTTAATACTCCCATTATGCCCACACAGAAATGCTGAACAAAGCCTCCCGTCCCTGGCACCGCACTAATGTTATTTCTCAATTACTCTTTGTTAAGCAAATATGTAGTGTGCTTTAAGTACTGCATCCAATAATTATGTTGAACTCTTCAGTGCTGCGCGATGGCTTTCTTACAAACCCTTTCATTATACCTGTCATATGAACTTTAAACACTTGGCAATGCGGTAAGATCGCATTTGAAAAACAGAGAGATTATTTTTACACACGCCACCTGTTAGAGAACATTTGGGAGTGCAAAATTGAATGAAATTGAGGCATCCCACGTGGAAAAGAGAGTATATGGAATATCTTCAGTAAATAACCTTGTGTGTGGTTTGTTGTTTTGGTTTCTTTTTTTTTTTTTTTAAAGAGACAGAAGTACAAATGTTTAATACACGTACACACATATGTTGTCTGGAAGGTTTTGTTGTTCACACACGCAGCTGCAATTTATATGCCAGGAGCTGTTGATGTTAGAAAAACAGTATCTTGGTTCTCCTTATGTCAAGGCACAATTTTAGATAGAATTCGAACAAATAATGTTATTTCTTATTCTCATTTACTTTAGCAATAATTTTAGGGATGAATTAATTCTTTCCAGAGAATGCTGCTACTATAGAATGGGACTAATTAAGAGATTTTGGATATAAAAGGTATTCACATACTTTACAAGACCAACTTTAAATATGCCCAGGAATTTATGGAGTATTTTCTTCTCTTGTGCAGATACCCCTATTACTCAAGGGCAACTCTCCTTCAGAACTCCCTTTCACCAAGGCTGTGAAGAAGGAAAATCTTGGAGTGGTGGGGATGTAGCCCTTCCACAGGGGATTTTTAAAATTTCTGAGCTAATAGCAGGGACAGGAGTTTAATTAGCACGGTAATTCTCTCTCATTCCTTCTGACTGTTAGGAAAAGCCCAGTTCCTTGGGTAGATGTCACTTATTTTTCTCTATGCAGCCTGTAAGTCCTCTGAAGTGCTGACAGATGCAAGGCTCTGTTTATGCCTCAGCTACAGCTAATTCAGGGGATTCGGATACTTCAAAGCTTTCAGTTGATTATTTTCTGTACATTAGTTATATTTCAAAGTAAAATGATTTTTCAGTGAAAAATTCTATTGTCATTTAAATTGGATTCATTTTGAAACATCAAATAAAGTTCAATAAAATTTTGTTTTTAAAACACCAAAATCAAATATTTCAGCAGAGTTGACATATTTAATTTCAACAATTTTAATGGAATGTGTTTGATCTTCAGTTTCCGAAGAGCTTGTCCAAGTGAAGACATTAGTGTTTACACTTAAAAAAAATTAAGACTTTTGAAGATTAACATCATGACAACATTTCAATTTCATTAGAGCAAAATATTTTTATTAATTCAAAATTACTTTAAAGTGTGTTAGAAATTTCAATTTCTTTTAATTCAAATTTGAAGATGGAGAATTAATTCATCAAAACAGAAAACATGGATCCTGCACAGATATTATGTGAATTATCATTTAAGTCCAAACCAAATTTTGCTTTAAAGTCAGTGATGATTCAAAACATTTACTTTAATTAGAGCAAAACATCCAAACAAGCTTTGCTCAAAAAATTTACGTTATGATATTACTAAAATCATTACGTTGATGATAAATGGGAATCCAGTGAGCACGCAAGTGGGACACTCTGTTCCTCAGATCTTAATAAATGCTTACAGGAAAGGCCATTCCTATTGTGCCATTGCTTGTTTCCAGATTTGAACTGCGTGGTGTTCACCAGGGAGAGACCTGCAGAAGGTCAGACTCTGCCACAGAGGGGGAGAGATGCTCTGCTCCCTCTTGGGATGCATGGACAGGGATGCCACGCCACGAGAATGGCCTAGCGTATAGCTGTATATGTTAAATAGCAGGAATAATTGACCCTCATACCTCCTCTTGCTGGAGTTAAAAAGGATGGTGAAGCCATGCAGGGACGTGTGAAGTCCTTTGCTTAATCTGCATGCACTGACCAAGTGCAAACCCTTCTCCCTGCTGCTCACACTCTGCCTGTGCCGTGGCTCCCCAGGGTGCCAGGGAAAGGAGCTCTGGAAATGGCTCCCAGTGTAAATCCCTCTGCAAACTTCATTTAAACAAGTGTTTCCAAGAAATTTCATAGCAGGAAGGAACATTCCTCCACCTAAAGTGATCCCATTGGCAGTGTCTGAAGTCAATGAAGGGTTGCTGTAGGTCTTGACTGAACCAACCCAGCACTGGAGGCAGGGACTGCTCATCCTGCCCAACAGCTTTTCCTGGGGCTGCTCAGATGAAGGGTTAAGCCTAAATTTTAAGAAAAGTCTTATGTACACCATTTTAAGAAATTAAATTAAGCCTAAATTTTAAGAAAAGTCTTATATACACCTCTGGAGAGCACATCTGGCAGCAGAGCAATGCCAGCACAGTGCGCAAGTCGTCCTGGGGTGGTAAGATATGCCCAGCAAGTGAAATAGTTCCAGCAATCCAGTAAACACAAAGGCACTTCAATTTGATCTTCAAAATCTTGCAGCTGCTTACATAATAAAGAATGTTTTTAAAATACTATGCCTAATCTCTTTTAATAGAGATTACGGGTATAAACAAGCTTTTTGCAGGGACTGCCCAGTGGTTTTTGCTGTTCAGGTGGTATATAAGGTTTATTGATAAAGGCGGGTTGTAAAATTTCTATCAGGAGTTTGTTAACTAAAGGACTGTCTCTTCTAAATGAAATGGTAGACATTGTTTATTAATCTGAAATGCTTTTAAAATATTTTTTCTTTGAAAAGACAGTATCCAGTTTCTCCAATTTGTTTTTTATTTCTAGTGGAAATGCTGATAGTGATTTTTCTTTTTCTTTTTTTGTAGCATCCCCCTTTCCTTGCAAGGGCAATGCAGTATTTTAAAATGTATGCTGTGTTCCTGTTAAATACATTTTAGGAACACTGTGTGCACATGAAAACACTCCTCTGCACTGATATATGTCGCTGTATTATAATTAAGTAAAGGCAATAGTCTCCAAATTACTAGAACTGGCAACTTCAAACCCTGTTTTTGCGTATTTTACCCCACATCCTTGCATGACCCGTGTGAATGGTAACACATCTCTACAACTAGTTGTTGTATCTACAGAAGGAAGATGCACACACACACAGAAGAGGTTGGAAATTGGACACAGAGGGTGATTGCACCGCTGAGGCTGCAGCTCCCCATTGCCTGCCGACGGAGCTGCGCCAGCACCAGTCTGGGCAGAAGAGCTCATTCGAGTCAGGCTGATACTGGAAATTGATCCCCAGATCTCCATTAAGGCATTTATGCCATTATGTAGCTTCCTAACTTAATTAATGGCTTGAACTTTGAGTTCTCAGAACCTCATTGATTTGGGAAAATGTGTCCTCTAGGTTTGCAGAATACAAATCACACCTGGCAACTTGCTCTCTGCAGCCTCGGAGCGTACCATAGTCCATGTAAGAAAAGGGAGTGATGCACGCATCTGGGCTGGGGGAGTGGAAAAGAGCAGAAATTTGGCTAGCAGAAGTGGAGCCTGACCTTTCTCACATCCCTGCTGTGCTTGGACAGGTCCGTGGCTCCTGCAGCGAGTAGGTTTGAGAGATGTTGGGTACCAGACCGCCTTGCCAACAGCAGCTCGCTGTTCTTCATGCCCAGCTGTTTTGGAAATAATAACGGGTATCTAAAACACGCAAAGGAAAAAAGTCTCCTGAAAATACTTCAGACACGGATGTCTGTCTGCATATTCAGAAAGCCTGAAATAAAGATGTATGGTCTGTTCCTGCACATCCTCGTATATATAAGGCACCTCAGAGACCTTGAGAGTGTGATAGTCCCGTAAATGTCAGTAAAGACTGTGGAACAAGCCCAGTTTATGTGCAAAGAGGCAGAGACCTGTGCAAACAGCTGTGGAGGACATCACTGTTTGCTACACCTTTCTTTCCAAGATGCAGCTGACTGCATCCAACTGATTGGAAACTGGGGGTGGGAAAAGACCACTCTCTGTCCCTGCATCCCCCAGCATCCTCCAGCTCCTGGCTCAAAGGTAGGAAAACCAGCAGGCACTCAGCTGGGTGTTGCTCCCCAGCATCAGGCTGAGGAAGGCAGGCTTTGCCCTGGAATTAACTTATCCACAATCCGGATCTACCAAGTACAAACTGTCACCACATTGGGAAAAATCAGTGGGGCTTCCGAGATATGAAGGAAAAATAAATTATCTAACTGAATCTTCAAGTAATCGTATTTTTGTCACTTAATTACAACTATTCTGGAAAAAATATCCAATGATTGCCCTACTTTAAAAATCTTTGACAGTAGTTTTATGAGGAAATTCATGTATATTAATGACATCAACTGGAACGATCAGTTAGATGAGGACATGTTAATTATATCACCGTGAGCATCAGGCTGACCAAGTGAAGGACACACATCCATCTCCCAGGGACAGCAGCGGGTGCAAGGAGGGATGCTCCGGTCATCGTGAGAGACCTGAGTGCCTGGGCTGGACTGGACCAGCCATCTCTGCATCAGGGCACATGCGGCCATGGGGCAGCCGCCAGTACAAGGCAAGGCCACAGGGACAGACGTTCCCCAAGGATTCCTGCATCTTCACCACAACTTTGGTGCTCACACACTCTCCTGCTCTCCGGTAATCCAGTTTGGTGCGGTATGCAGGAGGGGACGTGGGCTGATGTGCTCACTTTAGTGCCGGAATGACGTGGAGATTTTGCCGTGTACTCTTTCCTATCTACTGCTTATTTTTTCTACATGAGCATGAGGGAAAATGATTTAATTTGATGCTGCATTTAATGTCCTGTGTTTTTAGTATAATCTCATACACTTCGTTGGTGATGTTTGGCTGGAGCCTAATAGGCATGGGGATTTTTTTGAATGATCCAGACCTCATCCTTTTCCCGCAGCACATTGCTGAATGTCCCTGGACCATGTCTCCATCACCTTCTACTGCTGACCTCCAGCCCCTCTCATAACAGTCCCTTCTCCTGTCCTCTGTCACTGGCAGCCTACCACCTTTATCTCCGAAACCCAAACCTTTCCTGTTTTGCAGTGGGGGACTGCTCAGAGATGTCATACGTATAATCGAGCTGCGGTGACTGACGAAACACCGTGGATTGTGCAATCATCCAACAAGGAAGATGAGATTACACTGGAGGTGGCAATGTCTGAAGCCCAGCTAACCCTGACACAGCTACCTTAGCCCATTTTGGAGGTCTCTAATGCCAAAGACCCTCCCTTTCCCCTCCTTCCCTTTGCTGGGGGCACTGTAGGCTGACAATTGACCTGAAAATATATTCTCTATTAAATTCACCCCGTTACTCCTAGTAATTTCCCTCTTCTACCAGTGTAAACAAATCTCTCGCATCCTTAGTGTTTATGCCCTTCCAATACATTTATACGCTGTTATGCTCCTTAAACATATTTTTATAGTCGATGAAACTTCCAGTTTTTCACGGTTAAGTAAGAAATGAATGATGAGCGAGAACAAAGCCTCTTATTATGAAGTAAACTGAAGTGTGTGCTAATTACTGCACACAGACATCATGATGGAAGAGGGGAGTTTAAGTGACACAAACACTGACTCCTGCAGCCCCACGCACCCGGAGGAGGATGAGGGATGGAGTGGATGTCCTGGTGTCTCCTGCACAGAGGATGAGCACTCAGATCAGTACACTTTAAAGGAGTGATGAAGTAGAAATGATAGGTAGCAAGATGTGCATGTGAAATGTGCTATGGCCAGCACAGTGAAAAAATGTGTCTTTATGTAAAATTGCACCGCCATGAGAAAATATACTACTGCTTCCCCAATAGGGCACCCTGAGAAATAAATTTTCTCCCCCTCTAACAAGGTGGTTTTGTGGCTGTGGCTACTGATGTCTCCAGCATCTGCTCTATCCGCAGGTGTGGTTTTCCCCCGCCACATCTTCCCTTAAAGACAGAGGCCCTGACCCGCACCCCCCCCCCACTCCAGAGCACTGTATCTGCAAAGAAAAAAGAGCGCCAAGTTCCAACATAAACTAACTTTTATTGCTGTGTTTATACTCGTGCACAGGATGACGCCAACGGGAGCTGGTGCGGACGTAGACTGGCTGACAGCGAGCAGAGTGGGTGAGGGGCCAAGGTGCTGCCTGGGGGGCTGGAGGAGGCAGCCCCAGACCTCCCTCTATCCCACGGCAAGCCTGTGCCCAGCGTCGGCAGTGCCTTCCTCCTGTTTGTCAAATATTGACTCAGGCTCAAGAGAGCTGTCATACACCTCCTCCAGGTACATGCATCCGCCGAGGAGGCAGAGGAAGGAGGAGAGGCAGGCAGCAGTCCCTGGGCAATGCCGGGAGAGCTGCAGAGAGGAAGCATGGAGAGCATGGATGTGGCCATGGACCAGGAGCTGTGCCAACAGGCCAGGGGAAGGCTTCGTGCATGCCCTACCAGTGCTGGAGGGATGGCCAAGCCCCCTGGCCCCCCTGCCAAGCGTGAGGGTTCAAAGTCTGGTTGTGCCGTGTCTGTGGCCTCATGTCACAGCCTGTCTCAGCTGTGCAGTATTTCGGCCCCCTGTTGCGTACCCTCTGCCATGTCTCCTTTGCAGTGGCTGGTCCCAGGTGGGAGGTGTCACCCAGGGGGGATGTTCTGACTTCAGCCAAATGCTGAACCACAGCTTCTGCTCCTCAGCTGCCAGCTCTGCCAGCTTGCTGCTGCCGATCTTTACCTCGCAATTTGTTTTTGCTGAGCAGCTGCCAAGACAAGTAGTATCTTAAATGCCTTGTATAGTGCTTCTTGGCTTTATTATTAACATTATTATTTACTGGCTTTCAGTGCTCTGTCTGCATTTTCCCCCTAGGAGATGGCTGTCCTGGACACTGCTGCCTTGCATAAGCAGGAAAGAGCACTGACCTTATGAAATTTCTGTGGTACCTAATTTTCAGCACGTTATCAAAACCATTTCAGTATTGTATTTGCAGATCAGCCTTTGCTCACTTTTCATTTCTATCCCTCTAGCTCATTTCTTAACTGATGTTACTAATTCACCAAGAAGAAAATGCCCTTCAGTCAACAGCTTATTGACAAAAGATAAATTTCATTTCCACTATAGGCAAGGTCTGTAACCCCGAATCCCGCAGTCACGGAATCACAGACTGGTTGAGGTTGGAAAAGATCTCTAGAGGTCACCTGTCATCTGGGACCCTGCAGCTGCAGGAACGTGGGCATCGTGTCCAACTGCCGATGATGAGCAGCTCCTGTCCCTGTCCCTGTCCCAGGGGCAGTGTGGCATGGAGACTCCCTAGCTGGGATGATGCAGATCAGCCTGTGCTGTGCACATCTGTCTCCCACAGCCTCTGCTCCCTTTGGGTGGAAGGGGCATCCCAACAGCAGGTTCCAGGGTCCTGCTGGTTGTGGGGAGGGATAGGGGCGATCATTCCCTGAGTGGGTGAGCCCCAAGGGGGCTGACACTGATCTTTAGCAATAGACATATTCGAGGCTATTTGACATGTCAAGATGATGCTCTCCCCATCAGATGGCTCACTCCGGAGCTGTTCATAGCACCTCCCACTCTTTATATGCTTTTCCTTGACAAATAATGAGACTGTTAAGTAATTGTTTTGTTTTTTATATAACTATTAGTTAAAATAATTTGGTCAAGCTCTGCATTTATTGTATCAGCAGATATCTGATGTAAATTTCTACCCACTGGAAGGCTTGACTTCATTTTTGCTGATAATATTCTGTCTTCTTTCCTTGTTCAGGAGATCCTTCCTTGCCATTGCAGGTGATCCCCTTACTGCTGGGGCAGAGCACAAGGCAAATGTGCAGGGCCCACCAAAGGTTCAAGTTAGGGCACAACTGGTCACCCATGCCCTGATGGATCTATAAACTGCTTGTTTCTTTCAAACACCTGAGACTTATGTCAAGAGATAATTCATCCCTTATCCTTTAAATCCTTCTACCTACAAAAAGTGACAGCTGTTGATGAAACGACAATATGAGCCAACCAGCACTCGCTGCAGGCTGTCAGTTGGGATAACTGGAGGGCTTGGAAGGTTTAATTTCAATTTGAAATGATTTTATATGGGAAAACTATGAGTGATAGGGTTATAACAGCAGCTGACAAATATGACCACATCACTTCACGTTTGTTTCCTGTTAACTAACTCTTTTCCTTTCTTCCTTTTAATGTCACATACACTTTTGGAGTCATGTTTCAGTTTAGATCTTTAAGCATCCTGAGGAAGAGGTACTCCCAATGTTTTTGTTCTGCAGAGCAAAAAATACAGAGTGTCACCAGCCAACACTGCTATCTGCAAACTGTAATTCACTGGCATGATTTAATCTCTGAGAAAATGGGTAAGCATGATTGCACATGACATCCAGATTCCCTCTGTTGTCACATACATCCAGAATACGGTGCAGTTTGAATTATCAGAAGATAAGCCTGTACCAGGCTAGTTAACCTCACCATAAATTCTGTATTTTTCAAGGTTTAATAAGGTAACCTTTTACATGATCTCAGGCAGATGTCCAGGGATGCTTCTGGAGATCAGCAAGCACCACTTCAGCAGCCAGCTCTGGTCCCAGCAAAGTACCTCTGGCCCTGATGGGGCTGGAGGTAAGGGAGAGGCTGTGCTGAGGGCAATCAGGACAGTCTGGGCAGCACAGCTTCCATTTTCCATGGTCCCTGGTCTGTGCCTGCAGCATCCCGGCAGGGTCAGGAAAGATCTCTAACTCCAGGGGTGCTTCCACAGGGCCGTGATGGCACCAGCCCCACGGAAAGTCACCTTTCTCAGCCAATACTACCATGGAAAGGGTTTGAGCTTTATTTTTATTTGAAAGTTTGGTACAGTCACCAAAAATTTTTCCCTAAATTTAAGTACTTCTTATTTCTGCTCCCTTTCAGCAAGCTTCTGTCTTCTACTGCTAGTTAGGAGAAGCCTGCAGATTTTAAGGGTATCTATCTGGTTTCTTCAATTTTCCAGGAGAAAGATTTTGATTATATAGTAATCTGAGCTCAGGAGGCTTTGGAAATGAGCACTATTTCAGCCTTCAACACATTTCTGTTTCTTAGAGTGCCCATCCCCTTATTTTTCACTTGTGATTCTTTAGCTAACATGACGTTAATTGTGATTGGAAAATGATTGAGCCTGTGAATTGTGAGACTGTTCTCTCTTAACAACATAGCGAGTATCGCTTTGATTAGATTGCTCTCTCCTTTCATTACTGAACAACTTCAAGCTTAAAAAGAAGTTAGAAGTGAATAATATTTGTGTTGAGAGACTCTTTCGTGCACACGAGTGAATAGCTGTATGAAAGACAAACCTGCTCTTACGCACAGCCAGAGCACTGTCTCCCCTGTGATTGCTTTTCAAGAAATAAAAGTAAGGAACTGCTCTCAAGGGCTGAACACAGTGTTCTCCATCAATCTGTCCGTTAGGACTCTCCTGTTTACAAACCCACCATAAAGCATCTTCCTGTTTGAAATTACTTCACTAAGAAGAAAATAATAATTAAAAAAAATGTTGCAGGAAAAAGACCTTGTGAAGGTGCCATCCCCAGGGAGATGAGAGGGGGAGATGAGAGCTTTGACCTGAAGTGGAGGATGAATATCTCCCTTGCCAGAGAAGAGCGCTGGGCCCCTGTTTGCACAGAGCACCCAGGGAGAAGGGTTCCCCTCTAGTGCAAAGTGACTTTCTCACTAAGAAATACCATCTGTCAAGTAATACCTGTGGAAGTGTGTTGGTTTGACGTCTTACCCATATCTTAGTCTTTGTACATTATAGAGGAGCCTATTTAATTCCCGACTAAAGCCCTGGTATGAGGTTCTACGCTGCTACAGCTTTCTTACCTTCTGGAGGGATGCTCATCCCCAGAAGGCAATGACCTTTTGGGGGTCCTCATGCAAGAAGAAAGATTCGGTCACTAAGAAACATCAATTGGAGAGCTGTTTGTTCAATACTTTTCTTTCATGACTGTGTTATTTGCTTCTCTTTGCATTCTTCACATTGTCAGTCACCAGTCAGTGTTGAAAGGGTGAGCTGGCCTCTCCAGCTGGCTGGTGTGGAAACACATTCCTGGGTGCCTCCTCCTACCATACTGTAATTAATGCAGGCTCTTTGTTTTGATGTATGATATAGGGAGTACAAAGGATCCACTGCAGACGTATTTTTTGACACCATATGATGATCCTATAGGTCCATCTTATGCTTTCCTTCTCATGTGTAAACTAATAGTATATGTGCATCTATACATCACCTGTGCAGTGACCTCTCTTTTAAAATATATATTTAAAAAGAATGGTAATTTTGGAACAAGATCATGTAGTCTTTTCTGCTTCTCCAGATCATATGAAAGTTAAATTATCACAAGTCCATGTAAAAAGAGGAGGATCCACTTCTGCCTATTGCAGAGAGGGCTACTTGCTATTTTAAAACTAATTAATGTTAGATAACCACAATAACCTACTCTCCAGAGGGTAAAAAGTCAGAAAAGCTGTATTTTACAGCAGAACAGCACAGCAATTTAAATGGGGTGACAAGGAAGTATATTGCACGCATACAAATTTGATGTTTAATGTTGTCTTTAGTAGTGATTACAGTGTCAGTAAAGGAGAGGTTTTTCAGGGCAGCACTTTCCTCTGGAGAAGTGCTGCATTATTGCCTTGGTAGCCAATGCATGAGGTAGACCTGAGATTGTTTTTAAGAAGATGCATATTTGTACATAATTTGGTGAAAAATCTTTGTAGTCTTACAGAGTTCATAATTCGGGACCTTGAGCTCAGCTTCTCTATGGCTATGCATTTCAAAGAGGGTGAAGAGCAGAAATCTGTATAGTCTGTATGTCCAACCCCAATGCAATTCTGCTGCGTGTTGCTTCTTAATACAATTACCCCTCAAAACAGAAATAATTTAAAATGATTATTTGTAATGCTAAAAGTGAGAGTCCTCATGAGAGCTGCCAACCTATTTGTGTGTATTTTCTTGGGGAACCTTCTGGAAGAAAAGTCTACACAGCTCTTCATAGTGCCTCGCTGCTAAAGGTAGGATTTGCAAGAAGCTGAATCAAAAGTAAAACATGGATCTGTGCTGGAATGTTCTTTCCAAACAGGAAAGAGCAGAGCAGTTGCTGCCCACCACAAACAGCAAAGTCTGTCTTAGGGATTCTCCCTATCATCCTCTCTGGATGTGTGAGCCTTGGCTCATCCTACTCCTGCTGCACGCTCCTTGGAACCCCTGTGCACAGGAATGCATTTTCCTGTGCCGGTGGCAGCTCCCAAAGGGGATATTGTCTGTTGAATCTCAGCCCCATCTCACCAGCATGGGGGACTGAGTCCCAGCACTGCGCTCTCACCAAACACCTGGGGGAAAGGCTGCAAACTGTCTTGACTCCTGTGGGGGACCCTAAAATACTCTTTCGCTCTGATGTGGCTGAGTGCAGGGAGGACACTGCTCACCTTAGTAAATCTGCAGCTACTGCAGTGTGGATTGTAAGGAATTGTTTCAAAACTCTTTGCTTAGAAAAATTAATAACTCACCTTTTAAGTTCTCTTTTTAGAATCTGCACAAATGCTATTGAAATGATAATTTTAAGAATTTAAATACAACAGAGAAACAGCAATGACATTATCAAATTGTAAGTAAAGATCACTTATTTTGTTTCAACCTTTATAGTGAAAATTATTTTCTTATTTGAAAAAATCAAAGAACTATTACTATTTTCCTGGGTTTTTAAAGAAGTAATGAGCAGTGAACTCAAGCAATTATTCACATACGTTATTAAATGTCACTGTTAAACAACTGCATACTATGAAGAGGAAGAGACATCAGTTCATAGAGGAAACTTTGGGCTGATTTCATACTCGCTGAATTCTCCTTCTTCAATGTGATGCCAGAATAATTTTATGCACAGCATTTCAAATAAAGGTAGAATTTTCTTGATATCTATTTGACTATGAGTTTAATTGAAATGCTTCTTATACCATCTTGTGTGATAATTCAACCAGCAAAACCCCCTTACATGCTCTTAACTTATACAAAATTAGATTGCATATCACATTTTGAACATGATTTATACTGGCACTAAAGATTTTGTATTTCTTTTACTGATTCACTACCTCAGAGTTTGCAGTCGCCTTTATCCCCAACAACAATTACTCCAGCAAGGGTAGTTTTAATGAAATGTCACTCTTTAAAAGCAAGAAACAAGGTCAAATATCCAAGGTGAAACTGTCCAGGGGCTTTGGAGGGGGAGGACAAAAGACGCCTTCCAAGTTTTCTGTCAAGGTCTTTATTACTTCTGATAGGCCCCAAAGGCTAATCAGAGTAGCAACATGTTTAATTCATTATATTTATTTCCTAGTTAAGGTATTGTTATTGCTACTTAGAATTTGGCATGTTAAACTCTACATTAACAGGAATCCAAAAATGCAATAAAATGTGAGATCCAGTGCAAAATCTTGGGAACGTACATACAATGCTATTTTTTTCTAATAAAAATATAGCATGTGTTTTACTTCCAGTTCCTACTTTTCTGCTGTTTAAAGTCCATCTGTGTAAGAAGATGCAAACTGCTCTCACCCTGGCACAGGCATAAGTTCAAAGCCAGGCAGCTGTGGAGCTGCTGGGGGAATCGCCAGCAGAATCCAGAGAGAGTCCCCCACAGGGATTTTCCAATAATTGAGGAGAAGAATGGTTGCAAAGGTATGCAGTCTTTATCAAGGCAATAACACAACATGTCCCCCTCAAATGAGGTAGTTCTAAAAAATGAATACTCAATGATCTTTGGTGTGTTGGGTCTGTTTGCTGTAAGGGGTCATTCAGAGATAGAGGAAATACTGAAGAGATCGGCAGAATTGGGAGTGTCTGAGATGTCTCAATGGAAGCAGAGGACAAAAAGCAGTAAAGACTGGAATTATTCTTTTCTGAATTCATTAACGTCTCTGAAAAAAATTACAACCTGAGAGACCACAGGTACCAAATTGCAAGTGTCTTCTGACCAGGATACTGTGTTACCATGAGGAACTTTGGCCTGAGGGGCATAATTTGGAAATCTGGTGCTAGTACAACTCCTGGCAATTCTAATAACCCTGAGCAGAAGAGGAAGCTCTGCAAGTTATACAGGGAAATTTTGCATCAGACTTCATTTATCAATTAAGGGAAAATTTACAACACCAGAAATTAGTCTTACCTTGGACTCAAGTGATCACAGCCTGCTTGCAATAACAAATGTTATTAAAATGGAGTCCAAACTTCATAATATAAACAAACCGTTTACATTCTGAAAACAGTTATGTTCCATTTTATAAGAACATCCTCAAGTCCTTTAAAAGGTCACTATATGGAATGATCAAGAAGGAAGGCTATGCTGCCTATAAATTATCACCCAAAGAAACTTCAGCTGACCTAAAGGAAAAATGCATCCATTTGTGTGAAAAGCAAAAGGAGTAAAAGGAAATTGAACAGTAACGAATATTCATGAGGAGTCGAAATTCAGAATAATATTAAGGGAAGCGAAGGACAGAAGAAAAATCAATATCTAGCAGGAGTCAGAACAGTAAAAAAGGGCTTTTCTAATGAATATTATGAATAAAAATAATTCCAGTTATGGGATTATTGTATTTTGAGATGGAAATGGAAACCTTTTCAAGTAGGAAAGGCAGGAGAACGCAGTAACTGTAGCAGGTTTGCAGCAAGAAGAAAACCAGATGACACAGGCATACCATAGGAAGAAGCAGCACTTCTCATTCTGATATTAACTCAGGACATACATTAGAAAAATGTTACTAAGCCTGCTATTTAAAATCCAGACCCTCCAAATAAATAAAAATATTTGAAGAGACTTGGCCACAGGGCTCTCCGGACCCTCAATGCACCCTTGGGACTGGCACAGCTCGGACCACGCCAGCGTGTGCAGGGCAGGAGGCACGGCACAGGCAGCACTGCCAGAGGTGCCGGGAAAATAATGGGGCAGCTGATAAGGGACTCAATTAATAAATTGAGGAAGGGTAATATAAATAATGCCAATCAAGCAGGGTGTGCTGGTAATAGATCCTGTCAAACCAAATTGACATCTTCTTTTAATGAGATTATGAGCTCGGTTGATAAAGGTAATAGTGTTGTTGTAATGGATGTCTGTACAGCATTTGAATTGGTACCACATAACATTTTAATTAAGGAACCAGAATAATATAAAGTGCACATAATAAACATGCAGTGCATTAACAACTAGCTGACTGGCGGTGCTCGATGCGTAACGGTGTGCTTTCCAAACGAGGTGCTCTAATTCCAGATGCTATGGCTTGGTCGGCACAACAGGTCACATTAGCTGCTGCACATGGTCCTTCCTGGCCCTCTGATCCCTGCATAAGTCTTTGGAAAATGTTTATAAACTTCAGATAGTTGGAGAAATTATTCAGAGGAGACTGTGTTCTTTCTATCTCAGATGTCATTATTGTGCACAGCTTTTTCTTTCTTTGCTTTTTTTTTTTAAGAAAATGTGTATTCTCTGCTTCCTGTTGTTACTGTAAACTGCATTATCCCGAGTCCAGAGGGATTTGTGATGTATATTACCTATTGATCTTAACACAGAGGATCTGGGTTTTTTATTCTTCAAATCTTTGTTCTGCAGACTATTTTCAGTCGCAGTCACGCGAACTGGACGATCAGGTGGTGGTGTGGAAGCAGAGGTGGGACCCCATAAGGAGGTAAAGTAGACCAGGGCAGAAGACAAGAGCACTGCGCTCTAGGACTATTTTTCCGATCTGCCTCCAGCACGATTTCTCCGTGTCTTTTCATTCTTGACAGTTTTCCAGCTGTACGCACCACTTTTCTCTGAACTCCTGCAGTCTGGACTCTTCTGAGTGTTCAGCATCTCAGTCCTCTCACAGACATTTCTGATTTGCTCCCTTGATCAAGACCCACGAATCCCTTTCTTCTCTGGCCAGCCTGCGGCACCCTTCATGGGGACATGAGTAAGAGGGGGATCTTTAGGGTAGGAGTGTCCATGTTGGTTTAATTAGCAGTGCTATGGGTTTGGTGTAGGTAGCTTCCCACATCATGGCTATGGGATCATTGCTGGACACCAGAACAGATGCCTGAAAACCCACAAATGCTAGGTTGTTGTTGCTATGATAATATCCTTCAACTTGGTTTAGAAGTGTGCGACACAAATTAGTGCTGAGCAGACCATGGTGACTGACAAATGGGCTACTGTTCTCCTTTCCTTGAGAGAAAAACCTGGGGTAAAGTACAAAAAACATACAAAACAGAGGAATGTGTGAGAAACGACAGTGTGCTTAATTTTTCTCTCTGTTTGCTTTTTGTTGTGTTTTAGGCAGTGACTCCTATCATACAACATTACACTTAACCATGAAAGGTACTGAATGAGGACAGGTCTTACACAGTTATTTTGGTATTGTACAATATCCTTAATAACATATTCATTTAGAATTTGATTGATGTCAAGTCTTTTCATCTTCTGGCTAGATGCTTTCAGATGAGGATCATGAATCTGAATCTATTATTATGGCAATCCATTAGACCTACTCCAGTCTTCTGTTTCTCCATTCCTGAATGTTTAATACACACACACACACATATATGTATAAATACACATATAGCCTTACACAAATACTGATGTCAGTACCTGAGCAGCCCTACAGACTTCAAGAGAAGCACACAAATAGCAAAGTTCCCAGCAGAACTAACTCTTTTGTCTCCATCTCATGCAACAGAGCAAATAAACAAGGATATATGGGAAGTCTTCTGAATATGAGGGAAGCCTTCATTACAGCTACAGCACACGAGGCTCTGCAATAAAATAAAAGTGCTGCCACTTAGTGTGGTGCTACAAAAGGTAGTTATGAACCTGAACACACATTGCTGTAAAACACATCAAATACCTGGCACTTTTCACCAAAATACAATTTACAGTATTTTACTGCAATAAAAATAATCAGTCCAGGATCTCTAAAAGACGAGCAGTAATTTTACCTCAGCGCTGGAGTGTCCAACTCAAATCTCCTTTACAGTAACTGCTTTGCAGAGGCATTTCTGGAAATCTGAAGTCAACCTCAGCATCTAAAAGCTGGAATACCCAAACCACAGCTTATCTTCGTAAATGTTGTCCTTAAGGACTGTGGCAAAAATTAAGCACAGTGTGAAGGTCTAATTTTCTGAATGACAGCATAAATCATAACTGGAGGCAGTTGCTTAATTAAAGCTGTGCAAATAAATGACTTTTCAATGTTCTGGCAGTTCCAAGAAATCCAGAAGTCATTTCAGGTCAAACAAAATGGTTCAGTTAACCCTTCGATAATCTTTTATATTTTGTTGCAGTTTTAAGCACTCCTTAAGCATTTGCCTCTGGATCTAAAAGACACATTGAAAGAAGTTTCTTAATCAAAATAATAAAAATATAGGCTGAAATTATTTAAAAACAGAAAACATATTGCATTGGCAACTCTGAAAATTAAGTTTTGAAGTTTCAGTCTAACTTTATGTTTTCCTAATGTAAAAATTCAGAAAACTTGGAGCAAGTTCATGACCATTTCATTGTCACTAATCCTTCTTTTTCTGTCAAAATCCTGAATTTTCCCATTTCCAGCTATGATTATGTGGGGCTAGATGGTGAGTGAGGCTGAACTGGAGCCAGGATGAACCATGATTTCTGCCACACACTTGCAGAAGAGGAGGTCATGGAGACACTTACCGGGCAAATAGGTAACGAGAGATAAGTTGAAACAAATTACTTTTTAGGAAGAAAAATGTGTAAGGGGTTCTACTTGAAATATTGAAAGTAATTAAAGAAAGAAATGACAACAAATTTTTTAATCGCTTAAATTGTCGGTGACATGGTTGGCTCTAGTGCATGTCCAGCCACTCTGTCCTCCCTCGCTGGCAGCAGGGCAGAAAACATCTGCATCCAAAAACAGCATCTGACCTACTCAGTAACAGCTTTCTCATGGAAACAGGTTGAGATAAAACATGTTCTGCGAATTTGAAACCAGTAACCTCATTGCACCTGATGCAGGGAGTACTGGAGGTAGGAGTGAGGTCCCCAGTGCTCTTCGCTGCAGGTCCCTTCGCCTGGCAGATGGAACGAGGACACCCAGGTCCGTGCCGAGACCCTCCTGGGTCCCCCTGTCTTGCAGGGTCTCGACTTGCCTTTCAAACCTCTTCTTCCCCTGTAAGGGCATTTCTGTCAGTGTCAACTCTGCTGTAAAGAATAAAATTGAAACGAGGCAGATTGTCATATAAAAATGAACAGATGGGAAACCTATATTTAGAAAACAAACAAATAAAAAGGGTAGGGAAGGAGGTGCTTGCATATGAAAGGAGAGATTTTTATGATGTCTGGCTTAGCAGCACTTCTTATTCCTGGGCAAACAGAGTGGCCAGCTAACATCAATTGCCTACACCAGATAAAATCTGATTTTGAGATAAATGGTAAAACCCACACATCCCAGAGATGGTGATAACGCCTCCGGAGAAAGGCTAAAGCGGGCAAGACTCACGTGTGACCCCAATAAACATCTTGTGATGAAACTGTTGGTTTGGAGCGGTCACATTTCCAGGCTCAGCCGAATGTTTTCCTGCCTCTCAGCTTCCTGATGTGCTGGAGCAGGCAGGAGGAATTCCCAAATAACACGCTATTCATATCTTCCTGACATCGCAACACGATGTTTAGTGATCTATCAATCTCCTATTACAGAGCATTATTATGTTCTACCCAGGCAGGCTTCCCCTTGCCTGTTATTTAGAGTGGACCTCTGTCCTCTGCTTCTCATAAAACGGCTTAAAAGAAGCAGCAGTGCTATATTTAGAGCCAGCCGCCTCTCAGCACCATATTCACACATGAAAGCACAGTATGATTTGAAGGAAAGTGTTTTCATCTTAAACCGTTTCAGAATCAGCGTTAGCAAAATGTGATACCATTTTACACTATAACAACAGCTCCGAGCCTGCCGCGCCTGCTGACGTCGGCTTATCTGGGTTTTGTACCTCCACCGGACACATTGAACGTGAGGGGCTAAGACCCAGGCTTCTTGACATACAACTGCTGCTAAATTGGAAAGAGGTAAGAGCGGAAGAAAAACCGATTTAGAAACTTGAGGAGAATTAGCAATTACACACTGAGATTCTGCTAAATACAGGGGATTACTTAATATTTTTCCGATCAGTGATGATACATGATTGACCTTGTCTCCAAGAAGCTACACTCTATCAGAGAAGCAGACACGTTTTCATTGACTTTTAAATAACTCTGAATATTTTACAAAAATTACATGCATTGCTATAAATAGATGTCATACCTTTCAAAGATCAAGTTTTAGGAGCTTTGCACTTCTTTTTCCTCAAAAATCAGTAATTTCAAGGTCAAATTTTATTGCCTGGGCATGTTAAATGACTAATTCCTTATCTGCTACTTCACTCGTGGCTTCAGGGCTGACCATCATAATTCTACTTTCACCCTAATTCAGTAAACCGGTTTTTCATACACTTCAGTCATATTGACTTCAGTGAGCACTAAACATTACCTTAAATTATTGAAGCGTTTATTTAAGCCATAGACTGAGGTGAAACCCTAGTCAGTCAAAGGTGGACTGTTGAGAGTCAGTCACGTGAATCACAGTTATTGTAACAACCACCACAAATCTGCTGAAGTTATGGAAACAAAACATTTTTTTCTGATTGTTTTATGGGGGTGGGGGGTTTTGTTCCATTTGGAAAAAGGGGAAGTACAGAGAGAAGTAAAAAGGAGTCTGAGAGAGCAAGTCATGAGGCTAATTTTATGAGAAAATCACCCGTTTTGCAGAACAAAGAACTTTCAACAAGAATTAAATGCAGAGCCAGAAATCAGCCAAGAAGCTGAAAGTTGAATATGTGGCACGTGGCAGAAAAGTGATTTCTCAGCATAAGGATAAATTAAATTTTAGAAAATTTCAGTGTATCTGAAATATGTCATTACCAACCACATATATTCCATGTTTTCTGGAATCACATATATTGAATGCTCCAGCAGCTAACACACAAACTATTTTTACCAGTTTTATGTTTTATGTATTCACACGACAGCACTGAAAATATAGTTTCAAAGTCATATATCTTTACTACATCTAACTTAAAATTTGACTTAATGAATGACTGCAAAAGATTAATGGCACAAGCACATGTGGTAAAAATATGAAAAGTGGTATTTTCACCTATATCCCATGTGCATATTTATATGGAGGATGCCATAAATACCCTTTGGAGATGCTGGCTTGTCTGCAGAGGCTGCTGTGCCCAGGCCACAGAAAATAGATTTACCACATGTCCCATTCACCTCCTTTTCCCTACGCTCATGCACCAAAAGCTGATGAGGCGGGGAGTGTTTGTGGCTGTCCCCTGCTCGCAGAGATCACAGTTGCTCCCCAGATTAGTGGCTGGGATCGAGGTGTTGTCAACCTCATGGTTGTTCAAGGCAGATGGTCATAGAGAACACACACTCGTGCTCCTTGTGACCTCGAGTCAGCAGTGGTGGAACAAAATGAGAAATTTGGCAGAAGTTATCCCACGTGGTGAGATTTTTCCTGAAATAGGCTTACATATGACAGTCTTGGTTAGCTTGCAGTGTCAAGGCTTCCTGAGAACACACAGTATGACACTCGGGGCACCTCTCTTTCCACTGGCCAAGCCCTCTGATGAAACCCATCTTCCTGCAGGTATGCTGCTGGTGTGTGCTGTCTGTCATTACCCAACATTTCACTGTGACAAAAGAAGGAAGGCACCATTGTGACATTTATAATTATGTGTCAGGAAAATGGACACTGACGCTGACGGTGGCTGCCTGCGGTTGGGGTGTCAGGGTTTGTTCTCCAGGCCTGGCTGAAGGCTCAAGCACAGATGTCCTCCCTCTCCTGTTTTTCCAGCTTTGTCAACAGGAATCAGCACCAACAGGAGTGCTACCAGGCTCTGGAGAAGACAACTGCAGGGAATCCTGTTCTTGGCACTCAAGCCATGCTCAATCCATAGGTGTAAGTACTTTTTTCCCCAAGATGCCCCCAAGTTCCTGCATTCCCGGAAGCCTCCACTCCCTAATCACCCCTTTGCAGTCACCTCAGCAGCCCCCTGCCTGTGTCCCATTCCCAGAGGTCTGGGCCCCCCACGCCCTGTGCTGCCTGGGGGACTGCTGATGGCTTTCTTTGTGCATTTTATACAGCAGGACCTCACATTGGTTAGAAACTGTGACTCTGGCCAGGGTGGGATCTTCAGGAATTACAACAGACACTGTTGCCTGGTATAAACTCCAGGTGACGGACAGGTTTGTCACCACAAGCACTTTACATGACACTCAGCCTTAAATAGCTGTTTGCAGTGGCCTCTCCAGAGCCTGCTGCTAGCACATCCTCACCACTTCTGCCTTTGGTCTCCAATATTTCATGCTCAAAGCCATTACACAAATAAGTTAATGTTTCTGCTTTGCCCATGGCTTACATTAAATCACGGTCTTCAAAGGGACCTGGCTACTGATGTATGGGAAACACCACCGGATCAACTGCTGCATTGGACAGGGAGGTGACTGCTCTCTTGGGGTGAAACTACACTATGGATGTACAAAGCACTGAGCCTGCTTTATGCGGGATGAATATCCACCCTCTGAGCTCTATCATATGCACAGACTTCAGTTTTTCATGCTACCTTTAATTCTTTCCTCTTACCCACCGCTACAGGCTGGTGCAGGAGGATCCTAAATAAATCCTAAATGGCATCACATTTATCTGCCACTTCAGTGTCCAAACACGACATCCTCAAAACAAAATTCTCACCATTTTTACCTAATACATGAAAAAAAATGGACTGCTCAGCAATAGCCAGAAGAGAATCTTGGGTTTTGTGCAGTACATATTCTGTTACGTTCCCACTGTAAACAGCAGCATTTTATCATAAACTAATTTTCTAAAGTATATATTCACTCCCTATATATTGGTCTTAAATTTAACCTCCTGAATGTAAAACAGACTAATTTGATAAAATTAAGAGAGGGGGAAAAAAAAAAAGATAAGTAGTATGAAAAACAACTTCAAGGGGTTTGTGAGTTAACCTAAGCCATCTCCCACTTTAACTTACAACTTCATTTAGCTCCTGGACATGTAACATCAATTTGACCTCAATTAAACTCACTTATTCCTATTACACTTCACCTCTGCATTTGGCTCTTTGTTTTACAATGCAAGCTGATATATTATAAAGAATAATTCCAATTATTCTCTGTGTGTGCTGATGGATTAAAGATGACATACGGCCTGGTAGAGGGTGTTTGGAGGAAAAGGCCCAGATATGGGGAATCTGGAAAAACTCTCTTCATAGTTAAGCACCGTTATCTCTGCCAAGTTACAGAGCCCAGGCGTGCTGCTCTGACTTTAAATGAAGGAAGTGACTGCCGCAAACTCAAATGTGGTCCTAGAGACAAAGTCGAAACATTCATCACGGTGGTAAACATCTGCCAAGGCTCGTGTCTTCAGTTGGTTGCAGGAACAGATCTGCACTGGGCGGGCATATTCCAAATGATTTTGTTCAAACTGGTATTGGAACACACCAGTACACTTCTACGAGGTCTTCTGGGCTGTGCTGCTGTAACGTGTTTCACGTTACATGGCAGCAGCAAAGTTTCAATCTCTACCAAAATCCTGATTAACTGCAGTGTCTGTTAGCAGCACCAGATATATAGCATGCAGTCCATGAAACTTATTTCTTAAACGGATTTTCTTCTTAAAAAACATTTTACTTTTCATATATTTTACTCTTATTTTAATTACTTTTAGTATATTTTTACACTGGTTTCCTCATTAGGTCTTCTGAAATACAGTAACTCTGACATTGCCCTAGCTATAGAAGACATCTTAATAACGCAAGCAAATGTAAATGCCTTTTAGTGAACCAACCCAAAGCAGCTTCTGTTACATGATATAAAGCAGCACAGATCCACCAATGGAATCATCTTGATTTATGCCAGCTGTAATTCTTGCCCACAATATTTAACGGCTTTTATTAAATATTTAATTATCCTTTTGAATGCTTTCCTTGATCTCTGCCCTTTTCTCCTGGGACAGGTTCCCAGGCAGCCAGCACTGACGCTACTTCTATAAGAATATTAAATGTTTATAGTGATTTTTATATCGGATGATCTCAAACTGCTTAACACAGTGGAAAAGATTAGTCACCTCACCTTTGAAACGGAATACATTCTCTGCTCTGCTCGGAAAACATTATTTACCGCAAGTTTTTCAAGAGAGAACGAAGAATACAGGGGAAGTGTAGACAGAGACAGAGGTTAATTATTCAAGCATGAATCTGGCCAGGGCAGTGAGATCCTTAAGTACTGCAACTCAACTGCTCCTTTTTTATGGCTTGGCTAAAGAGGGTCATTTACATCATTATGGGCTGGACTCTCTCTGAGGCTAAACAATGCAATGTGCTAATGTGTGTTTACCCTCCTCCTTTTTCAGCTGTAATTTGCAACTTTAACTAAGTGAGAAGCTGTATTTTTCTTATAATAAAAGCCAACATCGATTAAAACAAGAAATATTTTTCTGCACTGCAGAGCGTTTGTGCAAGTACAAAGGGTGCTGGCGATTTTAAAGCCTGTAATAGACTCCTTTTACCAATGGTCCTTCTGGAAACAGCCTAATAACCTACAGCAAATAACTGAATGAGCTTCTGGTAATGGCCCGGTTCGACCCTGTGAATCAAGGAGGCCGTTTGGCATGTGCTGTATTTTTAATATACATGAATTTGAGGGATCTTATGTTAAATCAGTAATTTCTTCTTGGCTTGGTTTAGATAGCCCCAGTTTTCCATAGAGTGTTCCAGTACCCCAGTGAGTCTTTTTTAGGAACTGAAATGCAATTTGGCACCAGGAATGTCATCATATTTTATTTAAACAACCAAAATGCATCTTAACTTTTGATATGTGCAATACATATTGATATGCAAGAAAAAATTGCTTTCTGTTTTCCAGCAAGGAGACTTATGGGTAGGGTTTTCAGGTGGTTGTGTTTATGTGGGACTTTTTGAATGAGCACAAAACTGTCCCACAGCTATCAAGTAGGAACAATCCTTCATAGTTCCATTGCCAGTTCTCCAGTTGCGGTGGTCAGCCCCTCACACAGGCATGCTCCCGAGACAGAAATAGCCACCAGCACTTGTCCTTGTCCTTTGAGATCTCTGGAACATGCCACGACCAAATGTCACAAGATCTTATTTTTAAAATGCTGGTGTTTTAATTAATATAGGTAATTCAAAGCAGAAGGGTGAAATCCAAGCTGAGCTGGCGTCTAACAGCACGTGTACCATCAGGTTACCATGGCATTACATGTTGACAACACCGAAATCAATTTTGACAAATGACTTGCTTTCCTAAACCTGTAGCAGTTGAACATTAAAAATGTGGGGAGACAACAGGTAGCATCAGCCACGGAGCCTGACCAGGAGGAATCCAACCAGCCATCGTTTCCTGCTCAGAAGCAAACCGACGTTTAACATAGCAAATGGCTTTTACTTCCAGAGAGAAAACACTGAAAGAATAAGAATCAGAGTTGCGCAGTGAAGATCAATTGAAATATACTTATTTTCTTCCACGCAACCCTGAGTTTTGACTCTGTGTACATACATAAACACATATTTACTACGCTGAATAAACTCATAAATTATTCTTTAACTGCAAGAAACTATGAGATATGAAATCATGGCAAAGCTATTAAATGGGACTGGCTGATGTTTACAGAATGTGTAGAATGGGTTCTTCCGTGCTGCTCTGATGTAACAATACATAACACATCAGTACTTAGGAATCATTATAAAATTTTCCATGTGGACGATAGCACATCTGCAGTATTGGGATGAAGAATGCAGTTTAAACTTCACTCCAGCTTCATTGAAGGGGGGTGATATTTTTTAATTACTTAACCACAGCAAGCACGCCAATGAACCAAGAGTCTACCTTCTCCTGCAGTTAAACTTCTTAGAACTTACAGAGAAAATTAACTTCAATTTTCCCATCATTGAAAGTGATGGGATTATTTTTGGTAAGCTGCTAACTTAACTTCCAGAGAGCCATGGTTCAGACTTGACAAGGTGACTGCCCATGCCTCAGGGTTGCATTATAAGCCTGGACTCTGCACATGGGGAGCAGAGCCCTGGAGCCTAAAATTAGGTGGATATTTCTACTCATGAGGATGTGTTTTGGGTGAGGCTTACAGAGTGGCTAGCAGGATCTGCATGGCTGGAGCCCCTCAGAAGGTACCAGGGGGGGTGTTCCAGTGGCTGTGATAATCCTGCTCAGCAGTGCTGCAGTCCGGCTTTATAAAAGAGAAGCAACAATTCTGAGTTTTAAAAGACTTTACAGTCATTACAATGCTGTTTCATGAGGTGTCTTTACCAGGTTGATACCAAGTAATAATCTATACAGTGCCATACTATTGTAAGAGAAATTTCACTATATTATTTTTACATTTTGTAGTCTCTGCTCTGTCCTCTGCATACACGTGTTACTCAGCTCTTTGAGTAAACCAGGCAGGGAAAATGTAGTTCAGTCAAGGACATGTTCTTGTGTGTTAACATCTCTCATTTTCCCGATTCCCATCCTCTCTTCATGTTCTCTCTAATCTTTTTTCCCACTCTTATGTCTTTCACTTTGAGGAAGGGCTAATTTAGCTCAGTAACACTCTTGTAAAGTGAGGAAGAGGAAAAATGAAAAAGCCAGTCATAAAGATGGAATTATATACATTTGATATGTAATGACTATACTTAAGATGTACTTAAAGACAATGAGCAGCACCTTCATTACTGTGTTATTGCTTCTTCCAGCAAAGTTACCCAGTCACCGGCAAATAAATCCCAGAATCCCATTGTATAATGATTGTGTTTCTTCTTTCATGAATACCACAAAAATGCCCTAAGAAGTTATGAAAAATTTTGACCAAAGTTGCAAATAGGAAAGAACTTCTACATCCAAGGCCAGTAACTTGTTCTTCTTATGAATATCAAGATATCTCGAAGGATTTTAGTCAGTGCTGGAGGGTTTGTCACAGGACAGGGAATTAGGGATGGAGCAGTGGCTTAAGGATTGCGTGTTTTTCTTTGATCCAATTCACCCATCTCTTATTTCAGTTTCTTGTTCATTTTTAATTTAAATGTGTGCTTGACAGAAGTGTTAAAAATGTCATAGAAATAAATTGTCACTGATACATTTTTAAATTTATGTTTGCTTTAGATCTGTTGGCAGGCTCAGAGATGTTCTAATGCTTGTCTCCCTCTTGAAATTAGTGATCACAGTGAAAAGTGGGGCCCTTCCACATCACCAAGAATTAGCCCAGCTCTGCTCTTACTGGAGAAGAACGTTCACAATGACCATGGGGACAGAGGGAGGACATCAGTGAAGACTTGTGAAAACCTGAATGTTTGGGACTGTCCTATGGCATTTCTAAGAAAAGGATGCAAGAAGCATTCATCCTTCCCCAGGTGCTGTGGGTGGTTTCCCATCAGAAAAGTGCAAGGTCAGCACAGAGTGGGTCTGTGGTTTCCCCTCAAGAGAAAGGTCTGTCTTTCCCTGTATTTCTATGCTTCCTGGTGTAATTTTCGCCTTTGAATTTGCTCACTCTCTTTGTGGATGAAACCTGTAACAACAGAATCCTGCAATGCTTTATATCTACGCTGAATATGAGTGGGATTTTTCATAGTAAAAGTTAAGTGCTGGGAGAATAAGCTGCACACTGTGTATGTGCATTATCCAAAAGGCACCAGAACTTCACAGGTCAAGTCTGGGTGCCATTAGGAATTGCAAAGCCCAAGTTACCCCTGAAGTCAGCCATCCCCACCTTGGCAATGAAGGATGGGGATGGACAGCAGGAGTGACCCTCTCTTCCCTAGGCGAAATGCAGCTGGATGTTGCCCCCCATCACTGCAGCCTATGCTGCCGACAGCACTGGGGCACGCTCTGATGATTAATGATCCAAAATCATTTCTTGCCACTCCTCTGCTGATGCCACTTCACTTGCTGATCACTAATCTTCAATGATACTGCAAAAGCTTGCAGATTTCCAAGTAAATTTGATATTACAAAAAAAAAAAAAAAAGCTGGAAGGAAACAGATACAAAAGCAGAGCATGGGAAGGGTGATATTTATGCTGTGATGGATGAAATGAAGCTCCCATTTTCATTGCAAATGGTTGGACATATGGACCATAATTGGGGAACTTTTAAGCAGAGACTTCAGCTATATCTCACCACAGCAGTTAGTATAGCTGAAATGCCTGACAAATGAAAAATAGCACTGCTTCTCACAACTGCAAGGTCACCACCAATTGATAGTTTGAATATATTTACATACACTTTTCTCCTTCTCAGTGAAGAAAACTTGTCAATACAGAGGTGATTTTTGCAACAACTTGACGTGTGCTACTCCTGGAGAAGAATGAGCCACAGGCAGAGATGTCTTCAGCAGCAGGCAAGGAAATGGGGAGGTATTCTGATGCTTTGTTAGAGACCAAAGGTGGAGCAAACCTTGGCTGCAAAAACCTGGGCAAAGACAAGAATCCAAAGGTCCATCATGACCCCTGCATGGTCACCCCCAGGGAAGACAGGCTGCCAGACGGCCCAAGGCTGAGGTGTGGGGGCCTGAGCTGGGGCTGTCCTTGCAGATTGATCTACCAAATGCTCCCTATCCCCGTGCTCTGATTATCTCAGTTTATCTCACTGCTGCTGGGACCTGCTCCAGTTACAGGCTAGGTAGGAAAAAGGACAGAAAGACAGACAGGTTATGCCCTTATCACCTAACGACACAGGGTGGGGAGTCAGAACCCACAGCGTGGTCTCCTGGAACTCCAAGAGCTGCTGAGCAGGACAAGAGGTGTGATGTTCCTGCTCTCTCTTCCAGACTTTATGAGGAAATAGAGGGAAACCGTGACATCTGGCCCTACGCAGGACATTATTTCACAGGCTGAAAATGTGTGCGTGTGTTCAGACTGGGAAACTGTGACGAGTGCATGCACCCTTGTTCACGCAGTAACACCTCTGCGGGTGTCCAAGGGGCCGTGCGTTTGCTGACAGAAATGTAACCCACCGTATAGGCAATATCTAGTTGTCAGCATCTGCATATTTTGACTTAAGTAACACAAATATGAGAAGAATCCATGTCAGAAACAAAGCAAGCTTGTCAGATCTTGGCAAATGTCCTAAAATCCATCTCGTAGCGCATACACAGGGGAAGGGTATATCTGCGGTTTGTGTGAGCCTTGCAGGCAGGGCTCCTGCAAAATGTGGGCTGGGGTATGGAACTAGCTCCTGAAGTGCACCCTCCCAGCACCCTCCCAGCTGCCTCATGGATAGCTATTCCATCAGAAACCTCTCCAATCTGCAGGCCCGGATCCGAGATTCTTCTTGTTTGCATGGGATCGCAGATGTGATACTTCCCTAAGGTGAGAAAAGATACAGGATGGCATTTTGAAAGGTGGCTTGAATAAGAATTTTGAATGTATTTGTATGCCTAAATTCAGAAAGTGCCTTGGGAAACTGCTACCACAGTCTCTATCCAAACACTTTTTGCCCAAATCATAATGAAATGTAAAAGAAAGGAAATGAGAAAATTTGAGGAGTGCAATTTGCCTATTGCTTTGTAGCTCATATCTACAAATTGCTTAGCCCAATTTTGTTAGTTACACTGGGAATGTGAGCGTGCATGTATTTTACTTGGTTATTATTATTTCTAGAAGAAGACAACCCTGCCACATGCAGAAACTGCAAGTCCCAAACGATCGTTATTAGTAGATCAAATCCCAGCACTATGAGGAGCATATTAACACCACAATTTTCAGGTACAGCTCTAATAACACTGAAAGACAGTGCAGCGCACGGAGCTATAAAGTGCTGCTGCTAATGTCCTGATAAACTGCTTCCCAAATTGTTTTATGGAATATTCATCACTCTGTGGAAATAATGCAGTTCTCAGAATATTATTATCTGCCTTTTCCCTTTGACCTTCTCCAAGCAGGGTAGTTTGTTTACACCGATCTTGGTCTCAAGGCACCTCCATTGACCACAGAGCGGCTGACCAGGTTTTGCAAGACACGAAGCATCTCTAGGACATAATGCATTTGAGTTTTAATTGAACGCCTGCAGACTAATCAAAGAATAACAGTTAAACGGCACCATTCAATATTTGTGCAGAGCTGCACAGACAAGTGTCCAGACAAAAATAAGGTAAAAGAAAAAAGTGAAGAGGAGCAAGGGCGGTAAAACAGGTATTAGATGTTATCTGAGCTATAACCTTCTGAGGTCAGACTTCGCCCCACGTTCCCTTGCTGCAGAAGGGGAGAGGTTGTTTCCGTCCCCCCAGCCCTCTGGCTGTGCACCCCCTCGGCAGCTTCACCTGTACCATCCCCTGCCACTCTCGCCCAGCTCAAGTCAACTTCCACAGACCAGGCTTAGCCCTGGGTGGTGGCTCGTTCCTGCTGTCCCCACTGGGTGCAGCGGGTGCTCCATCCCCATCCCTGTCCCTTCTCTGCAGCAGCATCCCACCAGCAGTGGTACAGGCAGGGAAGGGATCATCCTTCTACCCTTCCATGGCTGTCAGCAGCTCTCATTTCACAATCTCTCTCTGGGCAGGGTGTTGTGCGAATGCAGATTTTCTCTCCAGCTAACAAGGCCCACACAGTGCCATGAGATGTCCTTGAGCTGTCACACCTTTCTCGGAACCACAGATTGGTGTCCTCACAGCTTTCATACACCCACCACCAGCCCATGCACTGTGCCTGTCCATAAGGCTGCCTGTGGGACCTCTGACAGATGCTGTGATGCATTGTAGTTCTTTTCTTCCCCTTGTATTTCATTTGATTTAAAAGTTCAATTTCCTGGCAACTCTCTCAGGTTCTGCAGATTTATGCTGAGGGTGAATTCAGTGCTTGCAGCAGAGACCCCCACGCTCTGCTTGTGCCCAGGATGCGATGGGCAGGGGCCAGGAAGGTTTCCCATGCCCTTCTGCATGATGGAGCTGCCACCCGGCTGCAACTTGGCTCAACAGCTCTGTGTCACGGGGGCTGGCAATTGGGCTGGTAGCGCCAAGTACTGCCACTGGACATGAATTTAAGCAAAGCATAGGAGGATGAGGCCACAAAATGAATTTTCACTTACAACTGAGATCAAGACCTGAACCTATCTCTTCAGAGACAAAAGACAACTGTTCGCAGTCACCGTGGTATCCAGCCTCTATCACTTTGTAATTATTAATGTTCAGCTGTCCATCAGTTACTTGTTGGAGATTATTTGCATTCCACATCTGCAATCCAAATCTAGTGACCTGCTACCGTGCAGTTTTCCATACTTACACCCATCAACATGAGTGCCCACAGAACTGGCAGAAAGGGCTGGGTGACAGGTTCCCACCCAAAATGTTGCCCATAATTTGTCTCCCGCAGCGAACGGCTCATCCTGGAATTCTTTTCTAGAGTTTTTCATAAAGTATGAAAGGATTTTATTCTTACTAGGTTACTTTTATGTGTCTATGGGAGTAGCTTTCTAAAATCATGAAAAGGCAGAAATGAAATAATTCCCTGCCTTAAATAAACTTTTTGAAAATTTATTTCTCTCTGAAATGCTGACATGCCACTGCTGAAAACTGCAGTGCTCATGCCATGGTTATCAAACACAGTTGCCAGTGGAGGGGAGAGGGTCTTTTCCGTGCAACACTTGCTGCTAGTTGAAGTACGATGGCCTAGGACTCTGTTTTCTGTTAAAGAGCAACTGCAAAGCAGTGCCTTTATGACAACCAAGGAGTTTTTTCCTCTGCTGATTGAACATCTGAAGGACTTTCCTACCAAGCAGGACCAGGTAGCTGTTTCCAGAGTTGTAAAATGGCACAGCAGTATGTAAAACACAAAGAGTATTTTGGCAGGGTGTGTAATATTTTAGGTATTATGGAACACTGGAAATAGCTTTATGGATAATGTCTGCATGTCTGGAGTGACAACTGGAGGATGGATGCTCTGAGAAGCTGGGGTTTTACCTTCCCATTCCCACTGATTTATTCCTGTGTCTCTAGGCATGCCATTAAGCACCCGTCCCTTGACTTGAACAAAAATCTGCCTTGACGGAAGACCTCATATGAAAGAAAAGCTGGTACAGTGATAGTGGGTTTGATCTCATATAAGCACTTGGAAACCCAAGAAATATTAATATAGGAGCACTTTGAATTGTCTGCTTTGTTTTCTATGGATGCTGAGGCAAAAAATTTAAATAGCAAATGTTTGAGTTCACCAAGGAATAATAAATCTACATGCTAGATGAAACATCCCTTTCTTCCCAAAAGCTGTAGGTAGAGCATTTCATATGTTTTACACATCACTAGATGACGCTTGTTGAAGCTGTTCAGAAGGATGTGGGATTAGGCAATATACATTGTCATTTATTTATACATATTTCATATTTCCCTTGTTGCTAAGTTTCGTAAGAGCCTTTACATGAAGTCTCGATTGTGACTTAGGTAAAAAAGCAAAGGGAGGGCTCTGGAGGAGGTGCAGTGGGGCTCCCGGGGGGCAGTGCTGGCCCCCAGTGCAGGGAGGGGACTCCCTAGGGCAAACACAGCTCACCTGGGCAGCCGAGAGATCAACCACCGAACCCCGGGGCAGTGGGGAGCCATGTTGCAGGACGCAGTGACCTCCTCAGCATGACATAAAGCCCTGGAAGTGCTGAGAAGGCCTTTGTCCCCCGCATTCTCTTGGGATTGATAAGCCTGGAACTCAGTTCTGGGCCGTTTCAGCTGCTCGTTATCCTGGCCAATCAGATCATAACACAGGCGATTTGAATGCTTGTCCAGTCCATGTCATTATATAAATTATTTTCCAATATTATCCCAGACAGAAATACAGCAGCATGTAAGGAAACGTGGATGCTTTGTACGAGAGGGTCATGATAGATAAAAATGATAATGGGTACTGTAGTGCCATAATCAAAGTCTAATTGTCTCATTAATTAAGAGCAATATTCGGTTATGTATTGGGTCCTAGAGAGATTATGACTCAAATGCCTACTAAAACACGTGGATTTATCTTCTGGCTTGCAGTTTTCAGCCAGGGAAAGCATTTGGTGGAGGTCAAACAGTTCAATTGCTGCTTTAAAATGTAGTTGAACTTTAGGCATGAATAATCATTGATCTGCCGTTCTGCTCGCCAGCCTTCGGACGATGACGCAGCGCAGGGAAATCATCACGGTGGCTCTAATTGCTGTCAGCCAACACAGGGAAACCTCTTTGCTCCGGCCACCGCATCCCGGCACCCACTTGCCAGAAAGCTGGGCCAGGGACGAACAACAGAGGCACCTCAAGGGGTCCTGAACCACTCACTGTCCATTTATCCACCACTCGCAGACCATTGTTTAAGGACAAACACCTAAAATGTCTTGTCTGTCCCCCAGTTTTCTGATGCTGACGAGGCTTATTTTGCAAAGTTCCCTGCCAAATATGAACCGCGGGTATCACTGGCTCTTCTGGGGTAATTAGATCAAGATTCAAGCAATTTGCTGTAGGGCCTGAACTCAGATCATCCCTCATACGTCTCTGTGCTAGATCTCTCTTTAAATTAGATTATAATGAGCTTGGCAGCACTATTAATAATACAGAAAATCATGAGAGAGTAGGGTTTTATTTCATTGGTATAATGTGTACAGTCGTGCCACTTCCACTCTCTCAAAGTAGGTGACTGCCACAAGATTCTACCTCTTTTAATCATAAAAATCAAATAGTAGGGTACATGAGTTTCTAAAAATTAAAAATATTTGAGCTGCTTTACAGTAATAAAATAGGTTTAACACATGAAGTTTCATAAATTATTTCAAGAGGGCTTTACTTAGTTTGCGTATCATTGGGGTCCTAACTCTGGAGGTTATTTTATTTCAATTTTATAGTTTCTGGGTTTAATAAATGAGCATTTGCTTCACTTCAGGTAGGGTGAAGTGGGTCTGGGATACCCAGACTGTGAGGAGGTGGGGCAGCCAGCAGGGCAGGCACCTCTGTTTCCCTTGTGCATGCCCCGGGGAGGATGGAGGACCTTCCCTGCCCATGCAGGCCAGCTGCCCGTCCCCAGACGGGGTCAGGGCCCTCCGCATCCAGGCTGGAGGAAAGCAACATCTGCCTGTGCCTGGATGAGCAGACCTTTCTCAGAGCTCTTTAATGAGACTTCTTTAAAATTTTGATTAATGACTTCAGCATAGAAGGAGGGAGTACACTGGTGAAATTTGCTGACACTGCAAATTTGAGAGAGATTGTCAATTCAGAAGGGGGTTGGACTATTGCACAGAATGAACAAGAAGACCTTAAGCACTGGAGTAATGTGATTGGGATGAAGTTTCATAGTAGAAAATGCAGGAACATGAATGGTGGGAGTGCATCGGCCCTGTGTGAGACCCTCCTTGTCCTCCAGGACCAGCATCACCCATGCTTTGCACTAGCCCCAGGCTGCAGGAGCTCACTGTTTCTGGAGGATAAGGAACACAGATCTTTACTGGGAATAAAGTTCTGCAGTTCCAAAAGGACAGGCTGCAGGCATGTTTTCTCATGTTGTTGGCAACACATGGCTTCACTGGCTATGATTGGCTTGACTAGCAGTCTAGGGTAAACCACTAGTGCTCAACTGCAAATCCGTAAGCGATCCTGAGTAGTACCATGCTTCCTGTTTTGCATATTATATTCTATAGATAGAAAGGAGACATAAATGGAATTGAGACTTCTTTTCTTATTTTAATTTTTAAAAATATTAAATGTGTGAAGTTTCATTGAATTTTAACTTTCTGGAACAGTTGAGAAGATGGTACTGCTTCACAAGCTGTTTTCAGCCTGAATACATGTTGCTGCTGGAGACTGATTCCCACTTCTTAGCCCTTTTAGAGGATGCTTGTTTCTCACTGCTTTCCTCCTGATAAAAATGTCAAAAAGAGAAACAGAATGTAAACAGAAATGCTCTTGGTTTTTATCCTTCTGTAAAGAACAAATACAAATTAAAAGATCAGATATTTGCATGTCACGGCACACCAAGATCACAGCATTCTCCCTGTTTGCGTGAGAAGATGTGTGCAGGGCAGCGGTGCTCGGCTGGGGGTGTGTCTGATCTGGGAGAGCCTGCAGAGAGGGAGCTGCAATCTGGTCAGTGAGGGTGGTCCAGGTTTTGAACAGCCAAGGAGAGAGGCTGAAGATGCCAGACCTGTTAATCTTGCGTTTCCAGTCATTTTCAGTGAGGGTCACAGACGAGGCTCCTTCAGCCCTTGAAACAAGTCCTTTGGCATTGCATGTATCGCTGTCAGAAACCTCCTCCTAAGTATCTGAAATAACAAAAACACCAGCATAAACATCTTGCTGTTTCCTTTCTCTCACACACAGGAATAAATATAGATTCAGTGAGGGTGAGAGACAGTAAATTAAAATTCTGAAAGAAAATGTTTCTTTGCAAATTGTGCTGCTCATTGCTATGAGAAAACGTTGAGAGCATCCATACCAAAGACAGGATACTGATCCAGACAGGTACGGGCCCAGTTCAAGAGCTAGGGTTATTTGGAAAATAGAAATGTTTCTCACACCTAAGACACGATTCTGGGCCAAAGCAGGTGACAGCCAGTGACAACCTACCTCTGCGAGGAGTGAGGGGTCTGGACCAGCACACAGGTCGCACTGCTGTCACTGCCCACAGCAGCACAGCATTTGCATGAGGATGTGGCAGAGCAATGTCCTGGTGCGCACACGGGGCAGCTTTCAGACCTGTCCCTGCTGTACTTTTATCTTACCTTTTATCATATAACCAGTAAAAAGATAACTTGGGTCTTTCACGGCTTGACCTGAATCTGCAAGACTGGCAGAAGTAAACATCCTCTGATTTCCACTCTGAACGATTTGATATGCAGCTCTGAGAGAGTCTAAAAAAAGAATCCTTTCATCTTCGTTTCCTGAACTCACTTTTTTTATCATATTCTAAATTCATAGATAAAACCCCAGATGATTTTATTGGATTATGAATGACCACAAACAACCCAGAGTGTCTCCCCATGACATTAATACGCTCATAATTGATATATTCATTCTGTGTTTCTCTCTTGAGGTTGAGATCACTATACTTACTCCGGTGCAATCTCTTTATACCTCCCTACACTCACACGTGTGCAGGTATATGTTTATCGCTAGTGGTAAAATGTAGCAGAACAGTAAATTATACTTCTTACTGGGGAACAAATCCACCCTTGATATTATGTCCTCTGATTGCTTCCCTGCAAAAGCAAAACGTCACCCAAGCTGCCAAGAGGATGCGAGAACCCAGTCGCACGAGGGGTCGACTGAGCAGTGCACCCACCACGTCCCGACAGCTGGTACTGGCCGCGGTGCACGTGCGGGGATGCAGCTGGGGTGGTGTCAGCGCTAACCCAAATATTCATAAGCACCAATATAAGCTGTTAGCTGGGGGTCCAGCTGCATGAGATGTCTGCCAGCTCCTTTTTGAAAAATCAACTGCTGTACTTAATTAAATGAGAAAATAACCCCTAACAGTGTATGTTTCTTGACATATTTCTGCTTCATTTTCAGAACTTTGAGAAAGCCTCGGTGCACTTTCCCAGTAGTACCAGGCTCTGGGTAGACACTGTCTACCCAAAATGGTCCTGAATGTCCGGTGATCCTCTGCCCAGCTAAAAATATTGTGACCAGTCCCTTCAGAATAAATAAATTACATACATGAGGGAAAATTTAAACTCTGGGAAAAAGAGAAAGCATGATAAAAAGGAGGAAAGTATGATTAAAAAGTATGATAAAATCAGGATAAAAAGTTATTAATTCAACTCTGTCAGGCAAGGGGTGGATCTAATTTTCACTTTAAATAGATTCTGGCTCTAGCTTTTATTCTACAATTTAAGGACAAGAATAATTACTATAGTAACCTCACAGTCTAATAGTACTCACTGCCTGCAAAAGGAATCAACCCTACAATTAGACTTGGAGTGGAACAAGGAACTTCTTCTTACCAGTAAGTGTGTCAATATTTTGTTCGATAGGTAGATTATTATCCCTGCTTCAAGGAAGAAAAACTGGGAAGGTAAGTATGTTTTTTAATCAGTGACATATCTAGCAGGGTATAAAAAGAACCTTTTAAAAATACATTATTCCTGGGTTGCTTTGACATGACCCAACTTAACGGTGCACACATCTTCTCAGTCATAACTCACAGTATAGCACTTTTAAATCAAATTTACCTTGCCTAGGGATTGTTCCTCCTTCCTTTGCTCCTGCCAACATGGAGTTCTGCACACGTAGAGGGACAGGAATACAATAACCCCGTGAGTTTGCAGCATTATACAAATATATTGCGCAACAGAGACATCAAGAATGTAAAAAGATATTTCTCCAAAGGACAGGTAGTGCTTCCCCTTTCACATCAAGTCTACGGTTGAAATCTGGATCCAGAACTTCTCAGGGTGGGCAGAAACAGTTGTGTTGACTGCAAGGAGTTTTTGGGTCATCCTTATTGTCTCTAATGAGGGAAGGATTTGGGGATTAATCACAGTGCCTTCCCTTCCTTGTCAGCTGTAGAAACAAGGACCTAGAGGAGGGGAGGGGGAAGAGCTCCCTTCTGACCTTTGCCGGTAATTAATCATGAAGCATAAGAATTTGTTTGCCCACAACCTTGAACAGTGGTTGCAAATGATCACCTAGAGATAGGCTTGGGTTTTTTTCTTCTTCTTTTTTTTACTTGGTAGTAATTTTCCTGGCTAACTCTGGCAGTTGAAATTACATTTGACTTGAGCTTCTTGGATCTCTGCAGTACTGAAAACCAAAGAAAATTAAAGGATAGTGAATTTTGCATAATTTCACTCATACTAAGAATTTCCAATTAGCAAGGCATAAATTGATCCTCTTTGCTTTAATATCTTGGGCTTTTTTTCTCCTGCATACAGATAACAGCTGAGTTTTAATTCATTTTAATTCTATTACCATACATAACCATCATGCACTGTGATAAGTATCTCTCCTGTACACAAATGCCTTTGAGAACTACCCATCAAGTGCTTATTTAACCTCATTGTCGATGGAAATAATAGCATTTTCTGTATGTATTTATTTTGTCTTATTTATAGAGAAAATTAACTTTTTTACACAAACACACCGGTATTTCTTTTTCCGTCGACAATTCTTCCCAGTGAGGCTCCACTTTCTAGGTTGAATTCCCTAAAGGTTTTCTACATCTCTGTTAGCGTACCACTCAGCACATCTAACCAGACTTTTATTCTTGGTATCATGACTAAATATCATTAAAATGTGACAGAAAGTTTTGCTGAGGTGAATGGAATTGGTTTCTTACAGGAAATGCAAGATATTTAAATTATGATGTGGATGAAAATCCTACCTTTTAGAAAAGATATGTTAAGCTGCTACATGTAAACATGTGTGCTGCATTACATATGCTAAATAATACTAAAAAGAAGAAAAGATTTGTTATTGTTATTTTCCAATTCCTTGTGACAGCCCTTTTAGGTGCCTTGCTGAAAAATTATGCAAGCTAAACCAAAGTAGACTAAAGAATCCTCCAGTGAAAGTAGGTATTTTTTACTCTGGCAATAAATGTACTGCAGTTGATCGTAATTATAACATAATGGTAAAAACAAGGCCAAATTTTTCAGAGTAGAGAAGATTCCTACTGTGACATGCACTGGGAGTTCATCAGGCTGTAGGACAAAAGTATCCAAATGTGTGATAATTGGGATTTACACCATTCTTCACATGTAAAGGTAAAGAAATGGTCCTGAGCTGTGCCAGAGGTGTGTGGGGTCATGGTGGATGTCCTGGCACCGAGAAGCCATCGTTGTTGATGGAGCTCACCACATCCATCCCCCTGAGCTGCCACATCCAACCGAGACCGTGGTTATCAGGTGTCCGAGCACCGGTGGAACATCAGAAGGTGGCCAGCCACCTGCGTGTCCCCCATGGGACATGTGATCCAGCTCAACCTGGGATGTGTGAGCCTGGGAGGGGACAGAAAGTCCTTCTGAGTCTTTCTAATCACATGAAAACTGGTGGGATGCTCCTCTGTCTTCCTTCCAATCGTCGTTCCACTCGGTGGCTTTTCTGACAATGCTGCTCCCACCTTGAAGGTCCTAGCCTATTCCTTGCTGTGTCCTGAAGGAAGGAGGGACCCCTTGGAATAAAGTACTGTTTTATCTACTAATGTATTCCACTCACATTCAGCAAAGTTTGTGTCTGTATTCAGGGAGATCTTCGTGATTAAAACCTCGCAATCATGGCACTAGCCTTTCCTAGTTGCCAAAGGAGCTGACGACAGCAAATTAGTTAATTATAGAGCTAATTAAAATATTAATGTCTTCTATGTTGGTAGTGGATGCACTTGTGTTCTGTTTTCACCGTTAGTGCCCCGGAGCCATGCGCAGCCCTGCGCGTGCTCCTGCAACCACAAAGGACATCTCCCAGGTCTGTGGCTGCAGGGCTTGGCAGGACAATGTTTTATAGCTTTTGGAAAGAACATTTTCCCCACAGAGTTGAAATTTGCAGCCTGGGTGGTGAAACGAACAATACATCTCTGGGATTTGGGCTGTAGAATGGGAAAGTCTTTAAAAATACAAGTAGATTCTAGTTGTTCCCAAAATAACACCTGTAAATACTTAAATGTAGCTGAAGAAGAGTATCACAAATGCAAATACTCAGAGCAGGTACATACCCACACAACAGGACTCATATCTTCTAACAGCTTCTGCGCATGGAAACGGGAGAGTTTGGGCAATCTGAACGTTTTCTTTTTTGGAGACCAGATCCATTCAGCTTTGTCTTCTACACAACAGGACTAGTACCTTCTACCACCTTCTGTGCATGGAAATGGGAGAGTTTGGGCAATCTGAATGTTTTCTTTTTCTGAGACCAGATCCATTCAGCTTTGTCTTGGTGGCATAACTTTTTCTCTGTGTTGTCACTAAAGGAAGAGAGTAGATTATAGGTAAGAATAAAACACTTCATTCCTGCAAGGTGCATTTTTACCTTTTTTGTTTCCCCATGGCTTCTGAAATAGGATGTTTTTTTCCTCTTTCCATTTAAAATTTAAAAGTTTGAGAAGTTTTTTCCTGCAAATAATTAAGCATGTTCATGCATTCCTGGGTCTTCACCTCTTGTCACAGAAAAAACAAAATGGAAAATATAACCATATGGAGGAGGCAGTAATAACAGGATAAAATACTGTTGACCTCTTATCACTTTCACTGGAAATTAGCATTTATTTTTTTTCCCATTTGATGCACTGTCATTACAGTGCGCGTGTGTGTTTTAGTATTTTTATTAATAAACATGGTAATTTAACAACCAGGTTAATGGCAGTTATAATGAGAAAGAATATTAATTGGGCAGGCTGAGGGATCTTTGGGTGGCTGTGGGTTTTTTTTCCTTAGCATCTCACTCACCCTGTCCTCGAAAATACACAGCATATGTGCCAAGGGTTGGGGGGTTTGTTTAAATGTTGACAGTTAATGCCCACAGCTTGTACTATTTTGTTTCATTTCACAGAGGCTTTTGCACAAACGTGGATTCATGCCACCCCAGCCTTGGGATTTACAGATTGGTAAATCTTAAAGGGTTTGCATAAACAGGCGTCTTGCTATTGATAAGACAGACAATGTGACCATCTGTCTTTCTTCTCCAGCCAAATGAAAATGACTTGAAGTATGGGTCTTGTTGTTTAAAAACTAGTAATTTCCCAGCTCTTGTTAGCATTAATGTAAGCTCTTGTGCTGCAGCGGGCTGCTTGGCAGGCAGTTGCTCTCCCGCCAAGCCCTGGCACGGCCACATCCCGACCAGACCAGGAGAAGGACACGGGCACAGGGCCTCCTTCCCCCGGCTGTGTCCCCGGGCAACACAGACCATGACACCCTCACCTCTCCCCTTTGCCTCCCCATATGCCCACTGCTCAGCAGCTTTTTCCCCACCAACGCTAGCAGCATTTCCAAAAAATCCCAGAAAAGCGATTGCTTGGGGCAAAACAGAGCGTGAGGCAGCACTTGGCTGGAGTGTGGTTTTGGACTAAAGGCTGAAGGTCAGGCTACATCTGTCCCTGGACTTTTTCCTCCTGCCCCATAGACGACTTCTCTGTACACTGGCCATCTTGCTCCCCATGCTCGTTTTGACAACACGTGCTAATTGTTCTGGCTGCCGTTCAGATGAGCATGGCCAGGACAACGCTGGTCTCAGAGGCACGAGCCCCAGCTGGGCATTCCGCTCGCTGAGCCAGCAGCCAGCCCACTTCACCCCAGAGACTTTTACGTTCAAAAGGCAAATAACAGTAAATAAACAAAAACTCCCCCCCACAAAGCAGATTTATGGAGCTGTTTGTACTTAAGAGACACTGAACGGAGAGCAGGAACTCAGATTTGCCATGAAGATGCTCCGACAGAAAACAGGTTTTCTCCAGTGGAACAGGGAATCACTGGCTCTTTAAATTGGTTTGCAAAATGAACAGATTTATGGTGATTGTGTGATAACAACCAACAGTTTATACTGTATAGCAGTTTTTACAATATTGCCTTAATGTTGCCACCAGAACATCACAGACAATAATGGTGTTTCCAGGCTCTCCATAAATCTTGCATGGCTAATAAAGCGAAACTGAAAATTTACCACACACACAGCAATTCCAAGCCTGTCTCCAAACTAGTAAGGGCTTTTTTATTATCAAAATATCGCTGTGCACATGAAATACCAAGGAACAAGTTCAGATTACCTGTCCTCAGACAGAGGACATTGAAAGACCGTTCTCCTCCTCCTCCTCCTCCTCTCCCTCAGTATTAGCTGGTCGGTGTGCTTTGATGACAACTGGATTCTTCAAATTCTAATAATAATAATAATAGAGGTTTCTACAGGTCTCCTCTCATTCAAACCCACATTATCGGTGCTGCAGCTGGCCAAGGGTAGCACCGAGCACCTGCAGCCCCTGTGCATTTAGGGGACTTGCAGGGTCTTGGAGGCAAAAGCCCACAAAACTATTGTTATCTCCAGCCCCAGATGCTGAGAGCAGTTGTTTTCCTGTACACCTGGCAGTGGTCACAGCGATGCCCATGGCTCCTGGGGCAGCGATGGGAGTGAGCAGCAGTCTCTCGTGACAGGAGCACATGAGGCTTTGACACTGGGTGGCACCAGGCACTCCCTTCCAGACACCTGATCTATCTCCTTAAAAACAGCCTCAAGCGGTTTGCACACTTTTATCTCACAGATAAAGCAGAGCAAACTGGTTTACTTGCTGTACCCTACAGGTGGCCACTTTGTGATTTATTCATGTGCCAGCTCCTTCAGTTGCCTTGCTCACAAGGAAAAGGTGCTTATCCCTGACACCGTGCCCCGTGGACACCAGGCATTGCCCTCTGCCTCCCGCTGCGGCAAGGCCCTGGGGTGGATGGATGAGGGGTTTCTACAACACCTTCACCCAAGCCAGCAAGCAGCTGGGTTTTGCCTGGCCAGCCCCAGGACACTGAGGCTAGCAGTGTGGTCCCCGGGTGTCCCGCACTCTTTGGGACACTCACCAAGCACAGTGTGTCCGACAGCCCTTCAAATGCACGTTTCCAGCTTCAGTGTTGATGTTTTTCTTGTTAAGCCCAAAATAAATCTCATTTTCCTGGTTTTCAATGGTGATGTAACTTTTTGCGAGCAGACTCCAGACTCTCAATATCTTGTAGCATAAAATTCCTTTGTGCTGAAAATCCTTAGTGCAGTAGCTTTATAAAGCTGTAACCAGTGTGCAGGCGAGTACATCTTTGGATAAATGAGAATAAGTTGTGCACATGGATTTCTACACACATAGCAGAATAAATAAATGAATGAACACAGAAGTTTTTAATATGAAGAAGGTTTTTTAAAGTGCAATAAGCTTCCCAAATGAAATATTAGGCAAAAATATTTATCTTTGAGCTCCACCTGTTCCTCAGGCTAAGGTGCTGCCTTTGCTTTGGGGTGCAGAGGACAGATTCAGGCAGAGCATGCACCACTCCTCTAAAGCTGGCAGCTCTGCCACGGTCCCAGCGCTGCTGTACCACCTTCCTTCACATTTCAGCCCATCGATTAGAAGATGCAGTCTAGAACAGGGATCTCTTAACATCTTCATCAGTCTACACCTTGGCCCATGTCTTCCATTTCTGTGCACAGTGCCCGAGGTCACCTGCCATGCTAAGGACTTGGGGGGAAAAAGAGGAAATCCCAAACTCTCCTCTTCTTGTTGAGACCTGGAAACAAAATTGTTGGGGCCAGAAGGAGAAGCAGCAAAAAGAAGAGCAGCTGTATGCGGTTAGGGCATCCACCGGGGAAGGAGAGGAAAGATGCAGCAGTGGCTTTCCCCATCTTCAAAGCCTCCTGCTCTGCTAGCAAGAGCTGTGCACAAAGGAATAATGCAGAGAACTTGGCAGACACCCAACCATACTCTGAGACGTACCTCTCCACGCCAAGGGTGTATGAAGATTTCAAAGTCTGAAGGCGTCTGCTGTCTTACAGGTCTTTGCGGCTTTACACGTGCTTACTTTGTGACTCTGAAATGTGTGTCTTTATGGCATCCCACTTCGTGTTTCTCCCCCGTTGGTTACAGTCAGGTTTTAGAAGGGGCTGTGTGCTATGATGTGTTTCTCTTAACTGATTTTTAAAATTAATATATGACTTTAATTGCCTAACTCATTCCAAATGGCATAAGACTAAAGGCAATTGTGAATGCAATCAGTTGGAATAGTTTTGTTTACTTCTGCCTTTTTTTTAATCTTCCATTTTTAACCTGTTCTCTTCCCTCTTGCAAAAGCAAATAGCAAATGATATTAACAAGAAGCCGTATGGCACCACAAAGGTGAGATAAGCACTGTTTTCATCCCAGCCACTTTGCAAATGGCTGGGTCCTCTTAACTGCACTAGGTGGGATTTTTTCCAAAGCGAGACCTTATGCAAACTTTTCAGACAGTAACTTGTGAACTGAGAGAGCAAAGGGAAGACAGGAAAAATTTTGAAACCTTGAAAAGTATTTCCAGATACCACATGCAGCATCTTAAATGGCAGTTTGTGTCCTCAGTGGGGAATCTCTTGTTTCTGCACACCCAGCCCTGCTCAGGAAAGGGGTGGTGTGTTGGTCAAAAGGGAGATGGAGGAGGGGACCCTGAGACCTGGGTAGGGAGAGACATGCTGTGTCATCCACACCACAGCAATTGCAAAGACAAAAGTGCTAAATGCTGGCATTCTTTCCTGCCTACAACCAATGATGTTGCCTCAACAAGTGTGTGGGGGGGTGAAGACACACTTTTTTTATTCCCGAATAGATTTCTGTGCTCTGAGGGAAATTCTCCATGGCTGTGCTGAGCAAAACTGGGGATGTTGTGGCAGCATCAAGGGAAAATCCCCAAACTTCTACAAGTGGCAACAAGGGCAGAATTTGGCTACTGTCCCAGGACTGCTGCTCCAGCGAGCCCCCAGTGATGCAAAGACGTGGCACATTGCCTGGTTACTCCAGGCAGGATCTGGGCATTTTAAGACAACCAACACAGAAAATGCCAGTTCATGTCCACAATCCTTACAGTTGCTGGAAGAGGGGTGTTATGGAAACCATGGGTACAAACCCACCTCCCGTGCAAGGAGCTCTTGAATGCAGCAGCATGGGAGATGTCTGTGATTAAGTAATCTGTAGATTTTATCTTACAGGTCAATCTTTCTTTTTCATCGTGGAAGGTTTTTACTGACTTTTTGCTGTGAATTAAACCAAGAGAACATGAGTTAATCAAACAGTAAATGGTATGAAGCATCGGAATTCATCCAAAGTGAAGCAGACCTATTTCACTTCAACCAAACCCAGGTTTTCTCATTTGGCTACAGAGCTGAAAAAAACCTACTGCTTGCTCAAACCTGTTTTAAATCTATTTCTGTTTCCCACCTCTGTTGAAGACTGCCTCCATAGCACCCTATTTATCTCCCAGGCAACCCAACCATCCTAAAGGAAATATGGAGACAGAACCATACTTCTCCAAGACACATTGACACTGGTTCACAAATAAGCGACTTCTTTTCTTCTTTCAGGTAGCAATCCCACACTCGGCATCTGGCATGTTTTCCCAGCCAGAGCCTCCCCAGACAACCTGGCCCCGGAGAATCTGCGGGTGACCTCCTCCTGCCTGCACAAATAGACCCGCAGCTCAAACAGGAGGCAGGGGAGGTGCACGATCACTTCTCCAGCAGAAGCACCAGAAATCTTCACAGCCACAGAAAGCTTTTTGGATACATAAAAAGACAGGAGAAGAAAAGGCAACTGTTGAAAAGAAGCTGGTTTTCTTTTTAGCAGGTTCAAATGGGACTTTCTCTGAAATCTGCATTTTAATCCAACAGAGGATCCCCTTCAAAGCTTGGCTTTCTCTTGAGCTATGTTATCAAAGCAAACTCACAATTTCAGCTGATCAGAAGACAAGAAAGAAGCTTCAAGTGAAATGCCCAAAAAATTAGATTAATCAGAGTTGATAAGAATCAAGTGAGACAACTCTGCAGTGTGAACACGGCTGAGAATTGTAAGATAACTGATAAAGTATTCCAATGACAATATCTGATTAAAATAAACAAGTTATTATTTTCACAATAATTTGTTTAGCGGTGTCACACTATGCTCTGAATGAGAAGAGACAAAAGCATCTTTGTGATCTAATTACTTTAAAAAATCCTATTAACATAACGATTTGATCCAACTGTTTTTGAGGGGTTCCTGTTTGGAGCAATCATCCCTATGAGAACAGAACTTCTTTTTTAAATGTTTCAATTATTTTTGGGCCGAACATCATTTGAAGGTGAGGTCCTGGTATGATGCGCAGAAATTTCCATAATAATTTCAGAAAAAATTAAAGGTCAGAAAATCCTCTAAAAATAAGTTTGAGCCTGGAAGACAAACGTGAAAAGTTCCTTCAAGACTCAGTTAGAAAATATGATAGCAGGATGTCTGAAAAATCTAGTTTTAGTAAAACGTCAGGTAGAAATATGGCTTTGGCCATTGCCCAATAGTAAATAATGGGAATTTTCTATTTCTTAAGTACATAAAAGTTAAAGATGCCTAACGTTTTCTATTCTTTCCATTTTTTTCACTGAACACTTCAATGGATAGCTATTCCATTGGAAATCTAAATCAATCTATATGGATTTAACATTTTATTTTGAGGATTTCTGAAGTAAAAGTTCAATTTTCTGTTAAAGATTAATCATGTCAACTCTTTTTTTCCAGAAAGACAGAAGAAAAGGCCAAAGCAACAAAATGCAATTTCCAGCCCTTCAAGAACAAATCTTAAACTCTTCAGTGGTACCATAAAATATAATTTACTATGGGATGAAATTAAGCTAAACTAGACATAGACCACATGCATGCTGAACACGACTCAGCGCAGAATTCAAATGACAGCTAGCTTGGGTTAAGGGATAATCGGAACTATTTTTTCTGTGCGTTTCTTTACAGAACAGCTTTTAAGAACACCCTCCCTAGGGCAACGGCCACAAAGCAGACCACCAGTGTAACGAAGGTCATGTCCACCTGCAGCCTGATCCCCTCATCCGTGCTGCGCAGCGGGACGGTCTCCAACAATAGCTCTGGCACTGAGGCTGGGAGGGATCGAGCTGGATTATTCATGTCCTCATTCCAGCTGAGATGTGGTTCCTCACGCTGCTGTGACCAACCTCCCCTTTACTCTCAAGCTTTCAGGTGGGAGCTGCCAACATCCCAACTTTATTCCTGAAACAGCCATTGCCATAACAGTGAAGATGATCCTTATGGATATTCTTCCTGTGAAACGTCTTCCTTCTCCTCATGACCTCTTCCACAGATCAACTCCCATTATGTACCCTGAGTTACAATACAATATGAAGATTATTTGCTGTGTTTAGGTCCGTGCAGCACAGTTATTGTCTGTTCTGCTTTGCCAGCTAATAGCAAAAGCCAGTTCAACTGGTTGTAGCTGAGTACCATGTGGTACTGGCACATGCATGAAAAAGGGCACGAGGGCAGAAAGACAGATGTCAAGCAGTCTGACATCCCTGGGTTTGCATTCAGCCTGGGAGATTGGGTCCATATGAAATATATGACATACCCAGGTTTGCAGTCGGGTACCATCTGCAGCAGAAGTCGCTGCAGCTCTGGAGGTAAAATCACTCTGTTTCACTGAAATGTTTTACAGCTTTAATTGCTGTTTGACCAGATGACTCGGTAGGGTACTTATTGCCCTTTGGCTCTCTTGCACCTCCTGTATTCTGGACTGCTTGGCTTAGAAAGAGAGGGGTCTTCTCCTTGTGCATGTACCTATGACTTTTATGGTATCTGACCGCTTCTGTTTTCTGAATAACTCACACTGAATACCCGAAAATGTCAAATTTAAATGCAGGCAAGTATGTTGTTACTTATAAGATGCTTTTGTAGGCAAACATCTAATTACACAAGATGAATCTGAAATAATGCAGAAAACAGTTTCTCAGGTTCTCATAGAAGCTCACATCCTCCGAGCACACGGCTGTGGGCTTTAGTCCTGGATGAAAACCCAAAGGAAGGATGGAGCATCGGCTGGTACGAGCTGTTCTGCCCATGGGGTGAGAGGCAGCTGGCTCTGGGGGTGAGTGAGGTAGAGGACAGGCTGCGTGTCAGGGGACCAGAGACAGCCCCACCAGCACCCCAAACCTGCACCCCCTCTCTGTAAGCTACACAAGCATCCAGCCAGCACCGTCATCTGCATTCCTTCCTCGTCGCTTTCACTTGATGAGCATCTCTAAAATCCTGATGATTTCACTGTGGTTTTGGGATATGAACCCAAGTGAATCCCCGTTGCAAGTGTAAGGACCAGCACTATGTATTCACTTTTGCCAGATTAGGTTGATTTACAATGTGCTTTAATGAAGTGCGTTGCTATGGTGAGGCTAGTTTCAAGGGCGTCTGTTAAAAAAAAAAAAAAATAGGCAGCAGAAGAGTAAATTGTCCAAATCAGATCAATGAGAAACCAGTTTCTAGTGTTGCACCTTTTCTTTTTTTGCCAGTTCTGGCTTAGCTGAATTAAGAGCAGCCCAAGCTGGGAGAGCAGAGAGGAAGCCCTTCACGGATTACAGTGCAGAAACTTTTTTTATAAGGAGCCATAAGGACCCTCCATCATTACTTTGGCGTTTCTGGGGCACCTTCAGCCACCCCAGGGCTGCTGCCAGCTCAGTGGGGATGGGGTCTACCCCACTGCGGCAGCTACCACCCAGGAGAGCAGGGCTGCCCACCCAGATGGTGGGTGGCTGGGGGCTGCAGGGAGCACTTGGCGATGCTGCAGATTAAGCCATTTCCTTTATCTTCCTCTCCAAGGCTCCTTAATTAACTTTTCTATTGTGTACCTTGATTAGATTACTTTTCTGCCTCTAGGCTACTTCTCCCACTTTATAACCTCCTTAAAATGCAGTTGCATAGCTTTCCAAGTCATATAGCATAATAAAAATTAGTTTTAACAGTTTCTTTCAAGATTTATACCACCTATCTTGCTATACACGACATAAGCAGAGGAAAAACAAGACAGGTTTGTGGTCAGGTCTTGCTGTGGCCAGACACCTTTCTTTGTCCCTGCACAGACAGGAATGTGTGCTCCCTGAAGGCAGGCTCAGCATCCCCATGCACGGGAACCAGTATGGGATTGGTAACGGGATCAATCCCGCCTCACTGTCCCCCTTCCTCTCAATGCCATAGCCTTTGCTTTTACACGCTCTCCACAGCAGGTCTTGGATTTCAGGTACATTTATGTGTCGGCATCCACTAAAGGTTGTAATGAGACATGATTAATTGCTGCAGTTAAACAGAACATCAGCCTCATGACGTACAGACCACAGCACAGCTGTCACGACCAGGACACGACTGACTCATTATGGGGGAGATGGGGATCTCCTTGTCCCAAATCCAAGTCATCCCTTCCTGCTCCTTCTCCCAGAGCTGTTGCTCAGTTTTGTCAAGACAGTACAAAGTGTTCCTGCTGCTGCAGATTTTGGACAAAATAACGTTCTCAACTACTATTTAATTTGGAGAAGGAGGAGGAGGAAGAGGAGAAGGAGGAGAAAGAGAAGGAAGGTTCTTTCCCTCTGTGTCAGCCAATGGCATCTGGTTCCCAGCCAAGGGACCCAGCCTGAAGGACCTGAGGAAGAGGTGTCTCCAAGTTGATGGCTAAAGCCCAATGACACACTGCAAAAAAAACAGAGAAATAAGGAGCACACAGCAGCCAGACGGCTCCCCTACCAAATTAGCTTGATCTTTTTGTAGTTTTAATCTTAGATCAATTGCTTTGTTTTCCTTTCAGTTATTTACAAGTTCCTAGAAGGCACTGTCAAGCCTGAAAGTGATTGATGTCTATTTGTTGGGTCTGGAGAGCAGAAAGATCAACTTTCCCAGCTCAACAGCCAACACAAAATCTCTCACTGTTCATAGCTCTGGCCCAGAACATTGACCAGACCTTGTTCTTCATTGCTTCCCACCCGCTGCCTGCTTGCCCCCACCGGCACAATAACCTCAATAAAAATAATTCCAAACATGGTCAGGGTGGGTCCAAACAATCCTCTGTGGTTTTGAGCCTAGGAATTGCAGTTTAGTGAACAATGGCACTTTAGAGAAAACCGGGGTGTGACTAATACACAGAATTGAAATCAGAAACAGACATTTAAGCAACAAAACTTTTGACAATGCGATTGCCTTGTTTGTTTAGTGATTCTTTGTGGAAAACTCTGGCCTTTCTTCCCAGAGCCACTGGGCACATGGCATCTGCCAGGACTTTGATGAGGCAGACAGCAGCAGTGTGGTGCTGCTGTTAAGCCAGTCCTATTCGCCTTCTGATGCGTATCAGCTTTCTTAGCAGGTATTTACACGACTCCGATTCAGAGCTCAAACTTCCAGCAGAACTTTGTCACATGATCAAACTAATTATAAAGGTCAAGGCATTTGCAACATAAAAGAGCAAATATAAAGGTCCTTTTCTTCCTGTCACCGCTGTCAGGTAGAGGTCACGGTTCTGGCAATCGGATGCTGAGGTTTCAGTGAAAGTGATGCAGAGTTGGTACAGCTGGACCGAGGCATCTTCCCAGTGCCCTTGAAAAAAAAAAAAAAGAAATAAAAAAAGGTCCCCAATCCCCTTAATAGTTTCCTTGATGGCTTTTCACGGTGCTACAGACTTCACTCACCACTCACACCATTAACAGCCTGGTTTAACCTATGCAGGGAGCAGCACTCAGTCATCGCTTTGGGGTATTTCTGTTATTAACTCTTACTCCTTTTGCTGTCATTGAGACTTCAGTAATAGTCATATCCTTGACCAACTAATTTGGAAAGGTCAAGCCCAAACTCAGAAACACTCATTAAGGCTTTATTGACTATACACTCAGAGCAAAGACCAGGACAAAGCCGAAGAATTTCTCTTGAATGTGGGCACTTGCATGCTGCAGTTCAACCAGCCTCTCTCCTGGAGGCATTTGTTTTCTCCCAGCAATGTATGCAATTTCATCAGGTAAAATTGAAAATCCCACTGATGCATTTGCTACCTTGACAATATAATTTCTCACTGTTTGACCACAAATTCCATTTAATTCATTCTGAGCTCAGGATGGCATGTAGCACACCATAACAGGGGCTGTTTCCAAGTCTGCCCTTAATACTTTCTCCCTTCTCCCTGATGAAGAACTCAGTTTTCACATATTCCCTTTCCTGCTTTCTTACAGTGGAACCATTAAAATGGGGGTGGGGGAGCTGGGGGGGAGGCACAGGTCTGCCCCTGTCTAACCTGAGCCTGCCCTGGACCTCCAAGTGTAATCGGGACACTGCTCTGGGGGCTCAGCCTTTTGCCCACCGGGTTTTGTTCCACACGTGGAAGGTTTTACAAGGTACATCCCACTCACACGGTCACTCAGGGCTGCATTCCTGATGCCTCCAAGGGTATCGGGTTCCTCAAGGTTCATGTGGATGCGCAAAGCTCCCTAAGGATGGTGATTTTCGTGTGTAATTGTGAAAATCAATGGTGCAATGAACGCACCAAAGTCTCTTAAATATTAAAAATTCAAGTGATGAATACTTCGAAGTTTAAGAAATATTAGGAATTGGGGGAGATAAGTGGATGTAAAAATCGGGGAGCTCCTATGAGAAATAATGGAAGCTATGAGGAGAAATTAAATACAGAATTTGAAATACAGTATCCACTCTTAAACAATGCATAACTCAGTTGGAGCATGTATACCATACTACAACTCTTCCTATCCAGGCTCAGCTTTCCCTTTGGTTCCCCTCTGCCCAGTACGGTCACCCCCCACACACACACTCTGGACAGCATTGCTCTGCCCTCCTCAGGACTCTTCCCAACAGCCCCGTGATGCTCTTGCTCTTCCCTACAGCAATCCCCCCGGTCTCCCTGCTCCAGCTGCCCAGCACTCCCCTCGCAGCAGCACATCCCACCCCTGTCACAGGTACTCTTCCCTGGGCACTCCTCCCCAGCCCTGCATGCCTCTCCTCACCACAGCTGCCCCCTCCCAGCTAAAAGCCTCCAGGCTGAGGTTCCTCTGGACGTGTCCCAGGAAGATGCTGGTCCTGGGAAGGGACAAACTCCCCTGGCAAAAACTTCCTGAGAGAAGAAGATGTTTCTTCCTAGTAACAGAGACATCTAAATAAGGCAAGTGCATGGGATGCCCCTAACTTCTCTCCTTATTTCTCTCTGTCATTTTACATGATTGTACCTACCTGTTTGGTGTTTTCCTTCACAACTAGTGTACAACACAAATCGACACCTTATTGTCCTGACGATGCAAAATAACCAGGCTGCTTGCTAGCTAGGAGTGTGAAATGGAGTGTGCCATAAACAATAAAGTGAGCACAACAAAGGAACAGCAATTAAAAAAAAGGGAAAACCAATAAAGTTAATACTTATTCAGAATGAGAAAATAAGAGCTACTTAATGAAGGAGTTCAAGACCACAGCTTGGAAGTGGGATCTGCTTCAGAAAACCAGCGTTAGATATCAAACTACTGGAATGAAAATCTGGAAGCTACAGATCCTGGAAAGCACATCTCAAATTCAGTAAGGGATCTGGGTTTCCATAAAGCAGTACGATTCCTCCACTTAGGGATAACAATCTACATTGTTCTTGGAAAGCAAGATGTCAGTGGCATAAACCAAATAAGTAATAGACACTTCTTAGGCATCATGAGGATAATGGCTCCCAAGACAAAACGAGGCGGGTTATTTTTTATCATGAAATACTCCTGAGACCTAGGCAGTCACCTGGTTTTTAATCCAGACATTGCAGACCCAAAGGAATTTTGTTTGAGTGTGGCAGGGAGCAGAAAAAGGTTTCTGTCTCATGAAAATTCATTGGAAATTACATTAGTGCTGCTGGGAAGGCAACAGCATCAAGCACGAGTGCATGCACTGCCTCATCCATATACATCCCATTTACTAAAGTTGGTCTATACCGTAATAATGGTTCTACTCAAAAGACCATGATACATCAAGGAGGTAGTGACCCACACAGGAGTTATGCATGGGTCAGGGTGGTGTTGAGCACACCCCGGGGTTGCTGGATGGCTCCCCTGGATAATCCCAACAGAGGAGCCTGCAACACCTCCTGTTGACACCGGTGCTTACACTGGCTGCTCGGCCGTGGCTTTATCTTAGAGTGAAGCAGCATGTTCTCATGTGAACATCCTTTGGTTTGACAGCAGAGATGATGGGTAGGGTTGTTTTCTCCTAGGAAAATCCCAGAAGAGCTATACAGACTAAAATGCCAAGTCACTTCTCCATGGATGGGACCTCGCAGCCTGGGTGGGACATCTGCCCAAGGTTGCGGCACTTGGGGTCCCAGCATCTGAAGGGATGTCAGGTTACCTACTATCTGCTGTTCTCTGCTAGTATTAGCTCCAGTAAATAGTATCTTAATCCGTACACGATGTAGTCTGAGTGCCTTTGCCAACACCATCCCAACAAACACCTGCACCAGTGTATTGCAGGGACTTGGAATTATTAGCACCGGCTGACAGCAGAAAGCCTTGGAAAACATAATCAGTGCCAATAAATTGTTATTTGAAAAATAGCTTGTACATGCTCAACTCAATAGACAACTGATATTCATTTTTAAAATGTCCATAGTGTTTGATTTGCTATATTTTCAGGAGAATAGAAGGGAAGGTGGGAGACTCTTCAGGAGGTCCGGAGCCTGGAGAATGCACCCTTTCCTCATCTCTGTCATGGTTCATGGCTGCATGTTTGCCCTGCTCTGCCTTCCCCCCGTGTTTTTGACCCACGTTTCCAGCCGGTCCTCAGCTGCGCATGCTAAGGGTAGTTCTGCAGCCTCTCTGCCCAGCAGCAGAGTGATCCATCGCTTGGTACCCGCACAGCTATTGAAGGAGAGAGAAGAAAAACCTTCCCAGCGTGCAGGTCTTGGTGAAAGTACAGTTGGGGTCAACGTCCTTTCAAATCACTCACCGTCTCCTTTTATCCCAGCCCTTTCTGAGCCCTGCTAGTCTAGCAGAGGTGAAAAGCTTGCTTTTCTTCCCAAGAAGGAGCCACAGACAAAACCTGCAGACATACATTAAACTGCAATTCATCCCTATCATGGCAGGGTTTATTCTGAACTGACATAAGGAATTAAAGTAACAATTCCTTTTTTTTTCCCCTGCAGTTCTTCACAAAAGACCTGTTTGTACCAGGCTTTTCAGATCAGATATAGAAAACAGTCATCTACTTTTAACCAATTAATTTAAAATTGTATTTGCAACTTTCTGCTTCATCACTAGCTTTGTATCTACATTAAAAGAAATCCAAACACCATCTGCATATTTAAAGCAAAAGTCAGGCAGCATTCCTATCCCACTGGTGACCATGGTGATCAACAGCGGCTCCTTCCCTGACCCCCAGGGCTGGGAATGCAGCAGGACTGGATGGGGTGGGCTTGGTCCTCAGGTTCGGGTCACTGCTGGTGTCTCTCCTTTCTCTGACTACGTGCTCCTGCTGCCGTATCACCCAGCAGAGTCACTTGCCCTCGCTGATCTCCCCACCAGGTTTATAGTAGAGCAGGAATTTTGGCATCTCCTGACCAGACGTCACGTCCCCCCAGCACAGCACACCCAGACCGTGGGTCACAGGCTGCTGGCTGTCGGGGTGACATCCTGCAGGCAGGCTGGGACCCCAGCCAACTGAGATAGTGCTTTGAAGGTCTAAATTTATTTCTCTTACCTATTTTAATAGAAAAAAATATTTTACTATATGAGATTGAATACTTTATTTAAACCAGTACATATATATTTTTTATGTAAAGGAAGACAAAAAATGGAGGGCTGTCCTGCAGATGTCAAGTAAAAACAATCAGTAAGTTAAATGCCACCCAGACGTGCAGTGATTGATAGTGATAAGCACCAGCACCATCTGATTTCTTGATAAACGAGGCCCATCTCCAAGCGTGGAAGTTTCTGAAGGCAGCAGGTTTGCCCAGCTGTGCGGACAGCTGGAGACAGCCTCAGCAGAGTATCCAAGGGCTGCGCTAGTGCCGGAGGGAGGACACCATCCCCACCCAAACTTTCGTCACAGCTTATTACCTCCAGTGATGATTAATACAAATTGGCAAGAGGTTTGAGGGAATTCTCATTGCTGATGCCCAGGCTGTATTTATTCTGTTGATAAAGATGATTCTTCATCCCCCAAGACTATCCATTTGACATCTGTTAGGTCTACAAGGAACTCCTTCCCTCACTGCCGCAACAGAGAGCAGCTTTATAATTGACTTCAGCAGAAGTCAGATCACCCTATATATCCGCACACACGCATAAAAGATCGAAAAGAGAAGCAACGACCTCAATCTATTCTCCAAACTTTCATCATTACTCTCTACAGAGTAATGAGTCCTCCTCTTTCAAAGCTAGCCCTGAGTTTAAAATTCACAACATGTGTTCAGAAAAAGACCCACACAACCTTAAATGGCACAAATCAACAAACACAGTGATGCATTATCAAATTAAAGATTAGAAATAGAAATGTTTCTTGTAAAGTATAATCCTCGCCTTGATCCATGCATTTTAAAAAATCAATAAAATAATGTGCAACAACCATGCAAGGCTTCTTTTAATGACTTGTGTCTTAATAAATACCATATTCATTACAAACCTCCATCAAAATATATTATCTACACTTGCCCATGCTACTTTTCCTTGATTAGAAAGCTTCACCTTGCTAAAGCATGAAAAATGGATAAGAATGGAACAGAATACAAAAGGGCCACTTATTATTTGTCAGCTGGCAGGCTTTGCCCTTTTAAAGCAGATATCAAAATTTTAAATGTGATCTTATAATAGCAGCAGATTTCTTCTGGAGCCATCTGTGACAGATGCCGGGGAACGGGAGAATATTTGGACTATTGTATTAATACTAGAAATGTTGCGTCTGTCTTTTTTGGGCTGAGTACCAATTGCACTGCTGGATCAAGGAAGACAATGAGGAGCACATTTGCTGGAGCTAAAGCCAAGAGGGGGTAATTAATGCCTTTCTCCAGACTTTTAAAGGTGCAGGCAACAAATGATTTGAAATTACAAATTCCTCACATATGTTTACAGCCTTGGAGAAAACAACAGCAACAAAGCAGCTGGAATTTGGGCTGGAAGAGACAAGGTTGATGTCAGGGGATCACTGAGGACACCTCGTCCACATGGATCCTGTTAAATCTCATCCTTGGGAATCCTGTTAAGGGAAGAGCTCTTAGGCCTTGCTGCCTCGTGGCCAGACCGGACACGTACCTTGGGTTCCCGTGCCCCAAGCCGAGATGCCGGGCTCGCTGCAATTGCACCCACACATCACAGCGTGCAAACCCATCCTTGCACAGGCAGCATGTGGACACGCTGGAGCGCTCACAAAGACTGCGTGGAGCCGCCACCCTAGCTGTGCCCTAATGTGCTTCACCAAGTTTGGTGTCCCCAGGGGACCTCCCCTCCTGGCACCTCACCCAACACATATTTGGCATCCCCGAACATCTTACCACGTTGCTGCATGGATAAGCTGAGATAGACATGCCCACATGCAGCAGAAATTCCTGTAGGACTGCAATATTTGCTACACTATCTCCAGTATCTGCTTCAACCGTCAGTCTTGGAGCAGAGCAAAGCATCCAAGATTTAAACGTGACTCCTGAGGGGTCTCCTGATCATGTCTGGAGGGGAAACAGCTCCCTGTATTTAACCCATACAGCTTCTTTCCCAGGGCTGGTGCATCCTTTCCACATAAAGCCGAATTTCTCATGGGCAGCAGAAAGTTGTCCCCAAAGGCTGAGCATGGTGGATGTGGGACGTAGCCCCCACCCCATGTGAGCACCAGTGCGATGGCTCCATCCTCCTGTGCCCCAGTGGGGTTGGTGCCAGTGCTGTACCCCCATGCCCCGGCGAGGAGGATGGCTGTCCCGGGGCACGAGTCCCTCCCCGCCACGGCGTGGGGATGAGCTGGCGCCTTCGCACAGGGTGGTGATAAGTTGCCGGGTTTGTGTTTTCACACTGTGAACAAGGTGTTTCTGACGGTTTCTGCACGGCTCCAGGAGCACCTGCAGCATTTCTCGCTTAGCGTGGTACCTGGGAAAAATATGTGTGTACGTGGCTTTTGTTTATATTGTTTTATTTGACTTTAGGTAGCACTCTATCTATTATTTGAAATAGCAAACTCTCCCTGTTTGCTTACCTGACAACCATCTGACTCCATCTTTCTCTGCTTGATCCGCCAGCACAAACAGTAGGAGACCTAATTTCTTCAAGATATTTACCAAAAGATTTAATAATGATTGGATTGGATTTATTGAAGGGAGACAGCACTTTTTTGTCTTAAATGTACCGGAGACCCTTCTCCCCAGCTGCCTAAACCAATTGATCTGATAATAAATTCCACAAAATGAGCAAACAGCCAATATCAGCAATGTAAAAAACCCAACTGCCCTCCTGAAATATTACCATCTAATTAAAATTAAACATTATTACTACCCACATAACTCTTCTGCTTTCACAAGCAGGGTTTCTCAGATACATTCTTCTGCCTGCCTGCTCGGAGGAGTGCTCAATTGTTATCTAGAGAATGAAAACACCCACGTTTTCTATCTGAGATCAGGTCACTGCATGGCAGCTGAGCCCTGATGGAGCTGCTGCTTTGACCTTCGCATCATGACCACAGCAGGGATGGAGCCCATTTACTCACTGTGGTGCGGAGATTTCTTGAGAAGGGACAAACCGCTGTTTCCTCTGATACCTCATCCCAAGGAGATGAATTTAAATGAAGAAATAAGCAGAATATGCATATTTCAACGAAAGTACAAAGTTGGCCACTTGCAAGGAGCTATGTGCAAATTCAGTGGAAAATGCAAAATTTCACCTTCAGCCTGTGTTTTGCTTTGAGCAGGTTGCCCCTTTCACTGGCTGATCACCGGTCCTCTATCAGAACCCGCTTTGATCCCGACGGGTCCCCCTTAGATCCCCAAACGCAGAGCCTCCCAGCCCTGCCTCTGAGACAGCAAATGACATGCTTGGATATGTGAGGATGCACTCCCAATACATATCTGGCTTAAAAATCCACAGAAGCGTTTTTATTAAAATCTGAAGAAGTATCAAAAAAAGAAAATGTGAATAAATAAGCCTTTTTTTTTTTAAGGACAGTGAAGGGGATTAGCGTGAGTCACACCCCCTCTGCTCGCATTTGCATTCGGCATTCTGATGGCACTTGAGTCTGAAATCATTCCAGTAAAGCGGAAAATTAATATTCTAATATGTCTGCTTCTCCAGCAACTAGAAATAAGTAAAGTGGAAGTAGTAGAGAAGAAAATGTTTTAGTATTAACTATGTATATGAATATTTATTGTAAGTTGCCATCAGACATCTGCCTACTAGGGTGCCTGTTCACTCTTATGTACTGTGAAACACCGTGGGAGCCACAGCAACAATTATTTCCATATTGTATAGAAAAGAGGTGAACATTTAGTTTCTGCTAGTCTTTTGATTAGCTTTTACCACCATTTTTTGCTTGGACATCCAGCATTCCTTGTCAAGTGCACTGCGGGAGCAAGTCCCACCAGACACCTTTGCTTCCCTAGAGAGCGTGTGTGGCTGTGGGCACGAGTGGGCAGGACACCGGGGGCTGGGGTAGGGGTTGGGACCCCCTACGGAGACACAGCATGGACAAAGCAAGGGATTTTGCAGACCACGTTTTGCTCCAAGAGCCAGCCTCCATGGGACAAGACCCCATGCCTCCATCCAAGGCACAGGCATGAGGTGTGGAGACAGGGACAGCTGGAGGGACAAGGATGGAAATTACCATGAAGATGGAGCCAGCCATGAAGACAACCACGGGGACAGGGATGGCCACAGGGATGGGGACCTCCAGGGGTATGACCACAGGGATGGGCATGGGGAAAGCCACAGAGATGGGAAAGGAAATGAGGACAGAAAGGGGAATGGCCAAAGGGATGGTCACGGGAACAGGGACAGCCATGGGCAAAGCCACAGGGATGGCAAAGGAAACAAGGATGGCCACAAGGATGCCATGGTAATGGGGAGAGCCATGAGAATGGCTACAGGGGTGACACAGACATCACATCTGGGGTCAACAGTCAACTGCCCCAACATCCTACGCCACCACGTTTCCTTGGGCTTGACTTCTATTTTAGATATGAGTGTCTCCAAAGTGCCAGAAGCAGAGAAATGAACGGAGCAGGAAGATCCACCCACACCACATCTGTGTTTGCTCAGACCGTGGCAGAGGTCTGCAAGCTGCCGTTTGTTGCTTGGAAAGGTACAGTTATTTGGAAAACACATGAGCCTCACATTTCTGTAGGAATACCAGATGTTTATAAATTAGTAAGAATACATAAGTTCAGATTTTCATTTATAATTACTTATGTTTGCTTAGAGCTGACCCTTCTCTCTAACTCTGCCTGCTACTCTTTCAGTAAACCTGAAAGGCTAAATGTTTGTAGTGCCAGTTTTTGTCTTTAAAACTGAGTTTAATGTACATTTAATGATTCATAGTGAACATGCCATGGGTATAAACATTTCCTTGCTCATTTTCCATACAGACTATTGATTCTGCCTGCCTGGAGTCCAGGTAAGATCGCAGATGTGTTTCAGCGCTGGTCTAGTTGGCTGCAGTTTCATGCAGCCCCTTCCCCACGGGTGGTCCTGGGGGTATTCCTGGTGTGCCCCAGGGTCAGGGCCAGCTCTTACCTGGGGACACAGAAATATGCTGCTCCTCTGCGGGGAGCCTGCCCAAATAAATTTTCAGTCTGTTGTGTTGTAAGAGAGGAAAGAAAGGGAAAAGTGGAAGAATTATTGGGTATGGTTTGTAAAATGTCCGTGGTGGTGGTGGTCAGACCAGGTTCCAGCAAGTGCCAGAACCAGCATCACCTGCTGGGAGATGAAGCAACGTCTGCCATGTGCTGACATGCTTCCTGATCCCCCTGTGCACTTTCTGGAAGGCAATAATAGCATGGGAAGGGTCTTTGGCAGGTGGTGGGAATAATGTGTGGGCAGTGGGCTCGGACTTCTTTGCAGCACCAGGGAGGGTGCCACGTGGGAGCAGGGGTCTGCAGAGCACGGCTGGGTCTGCTCCTGTGAAATTAGTTATGCAGCTCATCAGCTAAAAGTTGTCAGCATAAATACATCCGCACGGTTCACCTATGTCTGTATTCTTGTGTGCTTAGAGGCAGAATTTTGTAAGTAAAGAAAATCAGGGATTTAAGCAGGAGGTCTTTCATCAAAGTGCACAGGATGTGTTGCGGTGGAGAAGCCAGAGCCCCAGGTAACCCCACAGCACTGAATCCTCCTCTGGAGGTGTTAGGGATCTGTTATTCATAATATTAAAATCACTGAGGTGTAAAATTGTAGGTGTAGTGTCAAGCACAATGTATTATTTGTCTGTGCAGAAAAGACAAAATCTGCTGGGCGTACCGAGGTGTCGATGTGCTTTTCTTCTTTCTGCTGGGGTGGGCGCTGGGCCAGCAGCCATCCAGCCACCCTGCAGCAGCAGGGACAGGAGGGACCACCCCCCAGGGGACACACTGGTGTTCCCATTACAGCGCAAAGGCAGAAATTCAGAAGTTACAGAAGTAAACAGAATTTTACCAAATCTAGAAAATGATGGAAGCTAACAAATTTTTGGTTGCAGGAAGAGACTTACACCTCTGGGTCAATAAGGCAAGAGAGGATGTTTTCATTATTTTTTCTTTTCCTAGAGTTTCCAGGGAGCATGGGGATGTGCAGATGATGGAGAGCGGAGCAGCAGGGGCTCCATCAGCCTTGTCCCCACTTCAGGGGCAGGAGAGTCGGGCACTCGACCTCCAGCAGACGCAAACACCTCCAGCGCTGCTGACAGCGCAGCTGCTTCACCCGACAGAGGACAGGGACAGCCTGCTCACGTTCCTCAAACTGGAACAAGCAGATCCCGGCCCATCATATCCCACTAAGAAACACCTGCGTGGCATGCCATGTCACATCTCCTGCCTGGCAGCAGGGAACCCACGCACAGTCCTTCAAGGAGCCACGACCCACTTAAGGCAGACCGGGAAACCCATCCCTCATGGCGAGCTGGCACCAGGCACCCTCTGGTTTTGAAGTAAGCTGGCTATTTTATAAGCTCAGGACATAAAATTCGCGCTGTAAGGTACGTTATAATTAAAATACAATCTAAAAAATTCTGATCTTAAGACGCCATTAAATAATTATGGCTTCTTCACATTTTTTTCCATATTTTAATGTCTGCACTTTGTGATGACTGAATATACAGTAGGAGTGAATCACTCATTTCCAAGTATAAAACTTGCATATTGTAAGGCTGAATTATTCATATTATTCCTGTTCAGCCCTATTTCTATTTACATTCTTGATACTGAAAAATATTCTTCAAAGATGAATTTTAGCAATTAAAATTTAAAGACAGAATTTGACAATGCACATTATTAAATCATCACAAACCAGGACAGTAAAAATTAAAAATGTGATTGGTGTCGGCTGGCGGTGATGCTGAGAGTTGTTTCGAAGTGGGTCACAGTTTTCCAAAGTACATTTAATACAAAGTTTAGGGGTATTTTTCCTCTTTTTTTTTTTTAGTGTGTACCAGGATTCTTAAGGGCACGCATTCACTGCTGCAAGCTGTGAGCTGTGTCCTGCCCTGCGCTGCCTGCACCCACCCTGCCCTCCGAGGCAGTCCCCGGAGCTGCTGCAAGCCTGGCATCTGCTCCTTACCTGGTGCATTTACGTACAGATTTTCCCATGTTTTTCACTCTCTGTTCAGATACATACCTGTGTGATAAAAACCAGGACTAAGAATGAAATTACGTCGGCACACAGAAATATTTTGAAGATGTCCTGAATATGTAAAATGTTGAAGTCAAAAATTATCTTTAAAGGCAAAGACTTGAAGTAAGCGTCTGCTGTGCGACAGCTCTGACTCTGAGCACAGCAACGCAAGTTGCTAAGCGGGCACGGCAGCTTGACCGCTCATGTCACGGTGTTTTCACAGACTCAAAGTCCCTTACATTGCCGATACCGTGCAGATTCTCCCACTGAGTCTTTTCCACCCTTACCAAATCTCTGCTAACTGCAGCCACGGCTCGGTTTTTAAAGCTGAATGGCTAAAGACAGTGGGGTTTTTCACAAAAAAAGGCAAGCTAACACCCAGATTCCAAAATTCGTGTTTACAAATGAACGTGTGTTTAGGTGGGGCTGACACAGAGCTGTTGCAATCAGCACATGCACCTTCAACAGGGGCCAAACCAGGCAGGTCAGCCCCGCCGAGGAGCTGGATGCTGCTCTGATGGATTTTAAGGCTAGAAGGGATCATTATGTTCATGTATTCTTACAGCCTGATTAACATAGGCATAATAGAATAGTGGGATTAAAAATGATGGGAAATGATTGTATTATGTAAATTCAGTCCATATTTAAATCTTGAATGCATTGTTTAAAAAAAAAGTGGAAAAAGGTACCTTCAGCCTTGCCTAGTGGAAGGTGTCACTGCTCATGGCAGGGTGTGGAACTGGGTGGTCATTACGGTCCCTTCCAACCTAAATGCTTCTATGATTCCATGATAAGGTAAACCAGAGTCTGTGACAAGCAGGTGACATTTTGTTCATCAGCTATAGAGTTGTGCATGTTCTGGGGTAATAATTCCTCTTTTCTACCCAATGGATGGGAACGAGTGCTGCTAGAACAGGCCGGCCGGCCTCCTGCATTCCCGCAGAGCTCTGCTCACAGCGAGCTCTGCTGTTTCCCTCTAATACACTTCCCTTTTTCCATAGTAATATATGAACTTTCCTCCTGCCACAGGAAAAAAATGGTGCTGTGGGTTGTTCCTTGATGTTTGTGGTTCTGCTCTGGGGATGCAGAAGTGATTTAACCAGCTCTTACCCCTCAGTGCCCCCATGCAATCTTGTAGGCTCAAACAAGCCCCCTGTCCCCCTTGAACTTTGAGGAGGAGGGCTTCACCTGTCTCAGGACCCTGCCCAAGCCCACCAGCCCTCAGCCCAACGTGCCCCACAGTCGTGCTCGGGAGGGCACCAGGACTTGGACACTGAGCAGCAGCTGGATCGTGCGACCTTCGTGTGATGAGCAGGCGTACATGGACTTGTAAAATCTCTCCCAAATCTCCAAATCCTGCCAGCGTGCCTTGCGCTAACTTTAATCTCTTCTCTCAAAGAGGAATAAAACCATTCAGAAGTGACATGCCTCTAAAATAACAGCGACAAAGGTTCACCACGGAGGCTGTGACCTCTAAATCCACTTGGATGAGGGGGAAACCTGGGACCTTGCCATCCCCAGGTGCGTTCTCATGGGCTTTCCGAAGGCTTGCTGGAGACAAGGCAAGTTCCTCCGCAGCTGGAGATCATCCCTGCTCCCAGAAAGGAGAAATAGTAATAATACAGCAGTTATAACAAGCTATAGAAGGAGGGAGGGTGCATTTTATGTAATTTAATCAAAAAACCCTCAGAAGTAATTGGCTGAAGTGATTGGGGAAATTGATGGTGTGTAATAACCCTGGAGACTTTCTGCCCACTCCTCTCCAGGTGCTCCGTCTGGTGTGCCCATGGTGCAGCGGTGCTGGGTGCCTGGGCTGCGATGGGCACGAAATGCCCCGTCCTGCCCGCTGTGAGGCAGTGCCGGGGAGGGGCTGTGCAATTAACCCCCTCCAAGGTGAGCCTTGCATTTGCCCAGCTCCTTGCTTAGGTGTCACCGTGCAGGTGAACAACTGCAGCAAAATGCAGCGGCTTTTAACCCAGAGCTGTAGCTCCCATAGCAGGCTTCATCTTCATGGGCTGCGCAGATCAGTGCTTTGTGGGCACCTTTAACCTCTGGTTTTGAGAGTAACAGGATGCGTGAGTCTGTCTCTTAACTGAGTGTGGGACCTGCAGCACCAGAAATCACTCGGAGCCAGGGAGTCTGAAGACAGATCGACCTCTGATTTTGTGTGTTTAATCATACGTGGGGATGCAGAATCTTATAACTTAGGTTATCCCAGGAAAGAAACTAAGCTGAGCAGAGAGATCTGTGGTGATGCTTCTCAAGAAGGACAAGTACATCTCTCCAGACACGCTGTAGCTCCCATAGTACAGCAGCATGAAGCTTGACACACACTTTATCTCTACAGTGGCTCTGCCCATCTCCCCGTTTTCTCCTGCATCCTGGCCAGGAAAAAATGAATGAGATTTTCCTGGGGCCTGCACCCAAAAGAAGTTGGGTGAAAGGAATAAAAGCGGATTTGCTCTACCTGCATGGGGCTGTCATGAGCCTTATGTGTTGTGAGCTGTGGTACCCAAGTGAGCCGACACCCCATGGCTCGTACGGACGTGGCTGCTCTCACTTCATTATCTCGCTTCATCTGCCCGACTGACCTTAATACGAAGTGAAGCCTGGGGAGTGTTTTTCTTTTCTTTTTCTTTTTTCCAGAAGTTCAGATCTGAAAACCCCCACTGATGTTGTCCCCGTTGCTCTGGCAGGGGTGGGAACAGGGTGCAGAGGAGGACAGCGTGCCAGGGACGGAAGGGTGGGAGTCCTGCATCCTGTGGCCAGGCTGTGAGAGAGATCAGCACACGGCTGCTTTCATGACACATAAATGTACATGTGTGTATGAGGGCAGGCAAGTATATAGCATATACATATATATACACATATGTAGTTAATCATGCTTCTCTCAAAAAATTGGTCAACATCATCGTTAACTCTATTAACCTTTTCAGTTGCTATGAAATACATGTATTTGTACAAGAACTGGTTCAAACCAGGAGTGCAGACAGGATTTTGGCATCTGGCAGCAACGCTGCGTGGCAGAGCCCAAAGCCCTTGATGTGCCGCAAGTGGGATGCTGCAAACATGTCCCTGGCGTTTTCTAATCTCCTCCTTTTTTCACCCAAATAGACTCTCCTACATGCTCCACCTGGTTATTAGCAGCAG
>NW_010258457.1:212674-248695 GCF_000690775.1 Eurypyga helias
TTTTTTTTACATCTCCATAATAATGTTAAGAAATACTGAAATCTCTATATTTAAATTGCTCTGGTAAAGTATAATACATTAATCATAAATAATTTATATGAATCTGTCTTTTTTTTCAGCACATCTCAGCAGTGTCATAGTAACATCCTTTCCATACAACATTGCTCTGTATTCTCTTATAAAAGAAAAAGGAAGGAAACAAAAAAAAAAGAAAAAGAAAACTAGGCGAATATTTCTTTTCTCTCTCCTACTCGATAGGAACAATCCCCAGCTGGTTTCCTCCAGCCAGTCTTTTAATTTTACGTAACACTCCCAGGTGAAGTAGGGAGAGCTGTTGTGGGCAATTTCAGCTACTGTCAGAAGCATTGCCATTAGGATATCTTGTTTTATGCTGTTCAGCTTGCAAGAGTAATGACAGCAAATGTGCTCCTGCTTTCAAGCCCAGAGTTGTATCATACATCGCATTCTACTCCATTTCACGGAAACGGCTGGGTGTAATTTTAATTCATTTTCTGCCATTATATCTTTTTTGCTGGATTGTTTATAATTCACTACTTCCCTACCCCTTATCTAGACACCCATACCGAGCAGGGCTTTGCCGCTGACACGCCAGTCCTCAGGAACCCATTTGGTCAAGCAATGGAAGAATGCTATCAACTGTCATGACGATTTCCCTGCCGTATAAACATCTGCTTTCTCGGCGTGCCACGTTAAACCACTTACCGCAAGGTCAGTGATAGTGTTTTATCTTCCATCGCTGCAAGTCAGAGACATCAATCTGGGTGAGCAGCGGAGAGCTGCGAACACGAGCGGCGGCAGGACTGGCCACGTCTGCAAAGGCAGAGCTCCCGGGAGAACCGAGCTGGGGAGCCTTGCCACCCCCTGCAACCAGATGGAAACAGTCCCTGCCATGGGAGAAAAGTCATTTATAACCCCCAGAAAGTCCCACAAGATATTCCCTTGCCCTCAAATGCAATCAAAGGTTCTCTTTTGGCATGGGACATTTTCACGGAGTGAGAATATTTCGAAAGCTAGCCCTTCCTTCAGAAAAAAACCCCAGGTTTTGGCAAGCTGTAATTGCAAAGCATCTACTGCCTTTATTCCACAAAACCTTTGGCAGCGATGAGCCCCTGTGGAGAAGACAGGGATGGAAATTTCCAGCAGAGCTGTGGGAAGAGCTGATTTTTTTTTGTGCTTGTGACATTCAGAGGCACTTTGACAGACCCTAAGTTGGAAAGCTAAACTTTGTTTTCTTTTTATACTACCCACAGTAAAAATAATAAAATAAAAAAAAAAAAGTTTAAAAACTCCTCCTGCCTTCAAATCTTAGGAAATTTTTTTCTACCCACAATAGTGGGGGTCGCATACTGAGGTGAATAGTGTATGATCTTACGGTACATTTTAAATGGCTTCTGAAACATAAGCAACCCTAATTAACATTCTTATGGTACTGGAATTATAATAAGAAAAGCAATTTAATCTGTAAAACTCTATTTGTCACAATGACAATGATGAACAGAGGAAGAAAATGTTAAGGGGAAAATAGAAGAGGGAATGAAATGGAAGGAAGGGTGGAGGAGATGCATCACCAACAGTTATTAATGGGTGAAAAATATCTTTTTTGAGAATGATGAAGGCAGAGGAAAAACAACCAACCATTGAACTAAGCCAGACAATTGGGGAATTCCTCTTTCTCCAAGCCCTTTCCTCTGTGAAATGCTTTAATTCAGGTCTTCTTTCCCTTAACCTTCACACAAACCAAACTAGATAAGAGAACAATAAAGTGGTGATGCAAACAAACTAAAACAATTCTTCAATCCTCTGGCTCACCTAAATTAATGAACATCACTGTGGGTTTGTTTATGAAGTAGCAGAGTTCACGGCAAAGATTTCCTTTATTGGTTTTGAGCGGCTTCAAGGACACCGACGGCACTCAAAAAATGGGGAACTGTATCTAAATAGTGATCGTTTCCTCCAACCTCTATCGAGCTTGGCTCCAGCCAGACAGCCCCGGAGGTGGACGATGCTGAGCGGTGGGCTGCAATGATCAAAGCAGCAATCTGAGGGAGGCGCGGGCAAATTGGAGATCAATTTTTCGACCCCAAGAGGCAGGAATTATGCTATTTAAAAACAGTGTCTATTTTTTCTTTCCCCTGAACATGACTTCAATTACTTTTTGCTTTCAGGCTTCTCTGTCCTGAACTTTTTATCACCTGATGGTTAGACTCCAAAAGGAAAACCAGAGGCTCTTACATAGATTTTGGAACATTTCTCTTAAGTCCATTTGTAGAAATATATTGAAATAAGCTACTTCCTTGGCAGCCTTGCAACAGTAGACGTAGAAAGGCAAGCAGCTATTGCAGGGGGCGTTCAAAATGAACTTAGTAAGGTGCAGATGGTACGTGGTGCCTGAAACTAGGACAGCTTGTCTTATGGTTTGATGATTTTACAGGTCCATAAACTGGACATCAACATCCAACAGTTTCAATTTCTACTGCGCTGTTACTGTCAGCGTATGAAGTTATTATTGAATTGGAGAGTTTTGCAGTCCCTGAAGTTCTGCAGCAAAGGCGAAAAGCTGTAATTGCCCTCAAAAGGACCAAGCTGCTGCCTCTGCCTCACGCCCCGCGAGCGCCTGCTGCGCATCCCCCCGAGCCCCTTGCTCGGCTGCTCAGGATCCCCAGTCCTGGGGACAGAGCTAACAGGCACCAGCTCCTGTGGCTTTGGTTTGGTTCCAGCTTCTTCAGGCTGTGGGGTTTGCAACACCCCCTTTCCTGTACGTACTCAGCTGATGTTGCAGCTGGGAGACGGGTGGCTTGCTTGGCTACTCTCTTTTTATTTCCCCATGTAGCACTTCCCTGCTTTCTGTAGGAACCCCAGCAGCAGGCTCCGGCTGCGTTTTCCTCTGCTGCTGGGCTGTGCGTCCCGCGCTGGACTGGGATGCCTTTCCCAATGGATGGGAGCATGTTGCTGGAGTGCCCGGCTGTGTGTTCTTAGCATTCTTCTTCCCTTACTGCTCTCAGTTTGTATTTTATGCGCTGAGGTGTTCTGCTAGGCTAGTATATCTCTCTGAAAGCTCTTTGTTCAGGACACTTGAACATTTCCACAACCCCAATAGCCTCAGTTTTCGCAGCAACAAGGGCTCAGTTTTCCCCGGTTGCGGATGCTGATCCTCTCTGCCCACCTTTATTTTTTTCTCTGATTCTGGTTAGCCTAACTGATGGAAATGCACAGATGTAAATGTCCCAATATTTATTTTTAAACTTAATGCTCCGCAGAAGGATTTCTTATTAACGGGAGCACCTGGCCATAGAGGCATTGCTCATTCTTCTGAAATACAGATTGATGATGATCATGTTGCTTTTGCAGATGCTGCTGCAATGTTTATTGAAGTGATGTCTTCCATGCACCATGCATCATCTCTAGCTAGAAAACTATATTACTCTTTAATAAATATTTTGCCTCTAATGTCTTAGTGTGAGGAGATTTATGCACTGATTACTTCTTTCATCTTATTTATTTAAGGAGCTCTTGTTTACAGAGCCCCTGACGGAGCCTCATGGATTGCAAACTGTGCCAGACGCTCCAGGGTCTTTTATCTCCAGCTGACATCACCTGCACCCATTCCCTCAGCTCCGCAGCCATCATCCAAGTGCCAAGGGGGCTCCTGTTCCAATGGCTGCACTGGGAAACCTCCTCTGGGAAATTGGGCAGAACTGGAGAGACCCTCTTCCCTTCTGTAGGGTCGTTTTGTGCTTTACAGAACCGCCAGCGATAAGAAACACGCATCAGTCAACAGGCTGCTTCTCACCCTGGCTGACACAAGACAGTTCCTCTAAATACGGGAATTAACCACTGTATTGCTGCACAGACAGAAATGGCTTTTAGCAGCTGCTCTAGCCTGAAAAACACGTCCCTGTCCGCTGCTGCTGTGCCTGTGGGGATGTCTGCTCATGCTAATGCCATTATTTCAGCACTTGCTATTTGTTGATTTTACTGTGGATTCAGAAACCTGTTTATTCTTTAACGGTGTGACTTTCCAGACTTCACTATGGGGTTTAGACTAAATAGGTAAGGAGCCAGGAGCTTGGTTTGGGGAGCAGCTCCAAAAATGCGGTCCGATCATCCGTGTGATTTCCTTGAACATTCAACCTGTTGATTTTACAAAAGTACATGGGATCTGTTTCTGAAATTACACTCTAAATTTCTTAATTAAATCAAGAAACATGAAATGTTTAATTATTACAAAAACTTTCTAAAATGTTGGTCTGCATTGTACCCTATTTTTTCAGTAATGGAGCAGATACTGTATTTCCTATTTTAGTTGTAATTAAATAAGCAAATGCGACATCTTGTTAGGGAATGTAAAGCAGAGGCACAGTATGAAAGATGAAAGAATTTATTATCAATATTTTTATGTGTACTGTCACATTCAGACAATTTTTTAAATCCTAACTGGTGAGGTGGGATACTGAGCTCCCAGAGGCTCAGTAACAACCAGGATCTGCATCCCTGGGCAGTTCATCTTCAGTTGCATCCTCATGCAGCATCGCCAGGGCACAGGGCATCTGCCTGCCCCCTCACCAGTCCAGTCCCCTCCTTTGAGGTCCTCTCTGGGCTGGGTGACCAGTGCACAGAGGATGCTGCTCAGAGGGGCAGCAAGATGGAGAGTTGCTGGTGCTCAGCCTCAGCTTGTCTCTTATTCCAAGGAGACTACCTTTGTTTCTAGGAGCTACTTCAAAGTGGGAGCAGGGTGTTGTGGTGGCTTTTTTTTATGGAATAGAACAGGCAGGGTAAATCCTGTGTATTTCCCACCTGGAAGCAGCAGCTCAGCCCTGGCTTACACCACAGCTCTCATCTGAAGCACAGTGAATGCCACAGCTACTCCCATAAGGAAAAATAACCCACTTTCCCATTCCGGCTGGGCAGCTGCAGGCCGTGCGTCTGCTAAGGCAGCGGATGGTGCGGCTGCAGATCGACTGGCCAAGGTTGCCTCTGGTTTTCTGTCCCCATGTGTTTGCAACAGAATGCAGCTACTCGTTCTTTGAAAAACATGAGCACATTTTAAGTGTCTATTGCTGAAAGCGCCACATTTGTTTTCAAAAGCACCACGTTAGTTTGATGGTTGTATCATGAGACATTGTTTGGTGCTCTGTCGGTTAATTACTCAGAGTTTCAGGTTTCATTTGGTGACCATTGATTTTTCTTTCTAATTTACATGCATAGAATCATGTTTGTCAGTGTGAAGTTGAAAGAAAAATGAAAAATTTGGGATATTTTTACTTTGGCTAACAAGGCACTACAGGTGTGATGAGAGCTCTAAACATGCAAGTAATCCTAGGTTAATGATCTCATTCTCACCTTCGGGTTAATCATATAGACAAATAGCAAGGCAAATCCTGGAATACTTATTCACTGCTGAAATAATAGAGCAGCAACAGAGCTGACTTCCCAGAAAGCAGCGATACAAAATAAAATCTTCCACAGTGGCACTTTGAAGTGGTGCTGCCTCTTTCCTTGGCTTTCCATTCTTCATGTGTTGCTGTAGATTAGGTATCTTAAAAGATTCTTATATTATTTATTGTTTTCTAGGATGGAAATTAATTTACATATATTACTGCAAGGAAGTCCCCATTGGTAACGCTCTTGCTAGGAAAAGGTTACTTGTAATGACCAAATTCGTCACTGTTTGGAATCTCATAAAGGTCACAATAGAAGGTTTTCACTTGCTTTAAATAAAACTCTGTATTTTAAAAAGAAATGTGCTTAACTTTCATTTCATAGAAATATCAAACCTGTTTGCACTATAATTTACTTTTTGAGCTCTTGACATTTACCCAGCTGCCTGTCTTTGGAGAACAATCTCTTGATTTGGCGGGGAAACGCTCGCCAGAAAACTGTCAATTACAAATGAGAGCGTGACGCTGTGCAGAGCGCCGGGACCCTCGGCGACCGGGGGATGCTCGGTCTGCCACGCGTGCCCTACGCGTGCTGAGAGCTGGGGCTGCTCCCTCTATACTGTGATACCAGCACTGGGCAGTCACGGCCCATCCAGGGGGGTAATGCCTTCCTGCTAATTACATGTTACTCAGAGAGCTGACGGGTACGATGCACTCATGGTCATCCCATTCAGCATACGAGGAAGGGAGAAAAGGGTGTTCAAATGGGTGAAGAGCTGGGAAGACCTCGTGCTGCATTTCATCCAGGGAAGAGCAGCTTCTACTCGACCCCAGTGCCAGAGGGACATGAGCCACTGTCATCTCCCACTGTCTGGGAAGTCATTGGCCCAGGGGTGACTTTTAAAAATAATATTTTCTTTTCATGGGAGGCACATAGTGTGATGCATTTTACATCTCGTACCAGGTGGACTCCAGCCCTCCACAAGTCATCAACTCCTGCGACCCACTGTTTGCTACTTCTGTTATCCAGCTGTTAGGGTCAGGTTTAAATTACAGCTTTCTGTGGTAAGCGGTGGGTTTATAGCAGATTAAGCATTTTATTTACCTGCCATCATTATCTTAATAGGATACTCACACCCTTTGGTGGGTCCCTGGTGCGTGTAACTCCTGGTAGCACAGCTGGGGTACCAGCACCAGCATCCCATGGAGGAGATTGGGGCCAGCGACTGCTGAGGTGACTCAGGCTGCTCTGCAGCAGCACTTTGCTGTTGGAAAAGATTGCATTTCATCTGTTGACTGAATTATTTTTCCAGCCACCTGAACCTTTTAAGTAACGGCCTTTCAAATTCTGTATCAGGGTATCAGAGGTGCTTTCATTGGGGCTAAAATCACAGTATTGATACGGTAATGTGCCTGGGGAAGCAGAGCCATTCACGGTAGAGTCAGTACTGTGTTAGGAGTAACAGTATTTAGAAGTCTAGTGCTGCATTAAGAAAGCAAGTGAGTTAATGGGAGGCTTATTTAAACCGCACAAGCAAGCTGAGAGAATGGGATCAGTCTGATTAGTTACAGAAATACATCCGTGAAATGTTTCTATCAGCTAAGGAAGGAGGAGATGGAAGCCTTTTGTCACACCCCTGCACCTTCAGTGCAAAAATACCAGTTATTTTCTCAGGATAGGTACAGGTGGTAACTACCAGCAGCTGCTAATTAACCCTTTCATGTGCCTACACACTCAATTTGCTCCCTGCTCTCCAAAGACATGCCCTGCCGCTGCCTGGGTGGACCTTTGCCCTTCCTTCTCCTCCTCTCTAGAACAAAGCTGCTGACCCAGTCCAGGGGTGTTAGAACCAAAACGCACCAGCCCCTGCAGCAAGGTGACCTCCCCCGTAACAGCCAGGCTGGGGGAAGCACAGCTGCCCCACATAAAGAGTAATGACAACCTGCCCCACGTGCTGTGCATTAGCCTGGGGCAAGCAGTGGGGCTGCTCCTCCCCCGGAGCAAGGAATTGTAGAGAGGGGCTTGGAGCTTTGTTCTGGTCTTCCAACATCTTAGCCCAAAATGGGAAATTGCTACAGGTTATTAATACCAGTTGAATGTGTAATAAACCGTGTGGTTTTGTGCTGGAGCAAAGTGCAGCTGTGGAAATGAAGGATGTAAAGTAATGAAAGTTGCTCAAAACTTCAGGAGGGTAAGTGTTGTACATACCTTTGTATTTTTTTTTATGCTGGCTGGACTGGTCTGGGGGCTCAGAAGGATTCTAAATAATGAATAATGTTCAAACTGCATTTTTCTTGCTTGAAAGAAACCTTGGCCAATATGCATGAATGAAGGATGTCAGTAAAATGAAAAATATCACTTCTTATTAAAAAAGCTAAGGGTAGGATTGAGGCTGTGTTTTAGAATGTAATTGTGTTATATAAGCATCTGAGGGGTGTGCATGCGGGCTGAAGGATTGTTCATTTTGCTGGAAAGATTATAAAGTGTTGCTCTCTTCCTTCCCTTGTTTAACCTGGTGGTATTCGGTGAGATATATTGATTTGAATTTAAGTGACATATAGTCTGGAAAACACACACGCATGTGCTATAATCTCAATTTAGTCATTACTGTGAACATGTCATAAAGGATAAATAACTAACATCCAGGAGATGTATTCAGAATTGATTCAGATTGGGTGCAACAAGTGATCCTCCAGTCTCTTAATCACAGTTACTGATGGATCTCGGTGTGAAACAGGATGGTGCCCGTGTGTTGAAATTAAAACATCGGCCATGAACCGATTTTCTGCTTATACTGTCATTGCCTCAATGACTTTTTTTTTTTTTCCTGTTCATTGATACAAATAAAATTTAGGCAGCTCTTTTGAAGTATTTCTATGTAAGAATGAAGCCAAGACCCGTGAGGGTGTTCTCACTTTCCCTGGGCAAAGTGGCTGACTGGGCTGGCTATAGCTACCCCAAGTCACCCACCATCCCAGGTCAGTTTGTAACACCCACCACCCCCAAGATACAGAGAACGACCCTCCTACTGTCAAATATCTAAGGCAAGGGAAAAGTATATTAGCAATTAATGAATTATTTACTGAAAGCCTGGTGCTGCTTCTGAGGCTGTATGCTTGTTTGTAGCAAAAGTATTTGTACTCTCTGATTGCAGTTGGATAAATCTTTCTGGTTTGATACGTGGTACTTATGGTCCTCCGCCTTTTTATAATGGAAACAAATAGAGAATGATTTCTGCTTGCCCTTCTTTGTGAGTGTGCTTCCCATTCAAACTGGTATTTGCAATCTCTCTGCTGCAAAGATATTTTTCTCAGCTGAGTCTAATCCTCCCCACTTGACTTTTTGAAATGCCACGCATCTCGGTGATTGAAGACAAAGAAGCTAAAGGTGCAGAAAGTGCTTCTAAGGGCTGTGCTTTACCAGCTAATGAGAGATTGTTGCACTATGTATGTTTAAAAATGCATGGGCTAGGGCAGGACTACTTAGCTGCACTTGTGTCCTGCTTTTCCAAATGCTGGGAACAGCATTGCAGAGGGATGCATCAAACCCCATCCAAACCGGTTATGCAAATCGCCCTACTCATCAACCACAGGCTTCACGAGTATAGCTATAAAAATAATAACAACCAAAAAAATAATGTTGGGAACTTGTTCTTCAGCAAGCTGGCTCAACAAATGAGCAATCTGCTTTCCACCTGGGAGATACGATCTCCGTCTGAAGAGAGCTCTGAATGACGTTTTGAATGTATATCTAATTAGCTTATTCTTTTCCCTAAAATGCTCTCTTTTGGGATGGGAGAGATACACTTTGACAATTCATTTGCTATTAGTTAATTCTGTGTGTTATCTGCCTCTCGCAGCTGGTGAAAGAACGCTTAGGGGAAAAGAACCCTTACTCATCTTGATGCGGGGATCACGGTGTGAACGTCCATTGGTTGGGAAGGTTGAGCGTGGTCTGTTTTGCCTAATATCCAAGAACGGGGCCGGAGCCCTGTGAGGCTGGCAGCCAACTGTTCCCACGTGTTCCTGGCAGCGCTGATCTCTGCCATGAGTCACTGTATCGGTAGAAGGGGGCGAAGGAGAATTGTTGGCTAAACTTGTTGCTTTTAGATGACCTTCTCCACAAACTTTCGTTTGCTGGCAAACACACACCATGTTGTTTGTTGTGGTGCCTGGGAGAGGTTAGAAGACCATAAAGCATTTGCTTTCAGAGAAAGGAAACACTTGTCCCTGGATTTAGAGAGTGACTTGTCTACTTCTTGTTCATGCTTGTTCCCTGGGTTTCTGGCCCCTGCCATGCCTGTGGGAGGTTGTGAGTGGGTTAGGTCTAACACATCACCTAAAAGATTTCTCTTTAAAGCCTTATGAATGTTACCTCTGCAGTAAACTATCCAGAGTAGGCACTTGGCTCAGAAAGAGTCTGCGTGTGTGTATACGCAATATACATATTGTGTGTTTGTGTGTATTAAAATTATGGCCCCAAAGAATTTCAATATAAATATTTAGCAAGTATTTCTCCACTCAGAGATGAAACACAAGATGATTCCTACCACATAAAATCTTATAGGTTGGAAAAGACCTTTAAGATCATCAGTGTTAACCTAACACTGCCAAGTCCACCATTTGCACCCTTGTGTAGAGTTTTATTTTAGATGAGCTGTTGAGCATCATTTTGAATATAAGGAAAACTCTTTTTGAAAAGGCAGGCTTGCTTTTGTTAGGGCAAACGGCTCCTGTGGTCACCTTGCTACTCACCAGAAACAAAAGCAAGCTAGCCTCTAATGGAGGAATACAGCACGGTTTTTACCATTAAATGTACTTCTGTACACCACAAACTAGTAAACGGAGGAGGGAGAGCAGAGACCAAATCTGCTAGCTAGTCTCCAGTGTCTGAAGCGTTGAGGAGCACAGTGAGCATGTCACAAGCCTCAGCAGTGCTCTTCCCATGAGTCTGCTCCATTCATTATGAAAGTTGCATTTTTAATAAGACATAATGGGCTGATATACGGCTATCAAATGCAGTGTAAATATTTTTCTTTCTAAATTGATGTGAAAATCTGGTCTGTTTATAACTACAAAAAGTCTTGACAACTTTTTAATGACATCCTTAATCTAATAATTGTAGGAATGAAGCCAATAAAAAAGAACTTCTTATTGTTTTGAACAACACAAATTTAATATATTGGGAATTAAAGTTTGAGCTTAATGAAGAAAAGTAATTTAGATGTAAACAACTGGTTTGAGTCAAAAGCCTGGGGATTTTGACAGACCGTTATGTATCACAGTGAATGCTTTTAAAACTGAGTTGTCTTAAAGCTTTACAACAGTTCTCAAAGTGACCAGATCTACTTTAGACTGTGTGCACTTCAACACGGGAAAGCGGAGTGTAGTCCTCCCAAAAGACAAAAGTCCTCCCCTCTCTGATCTTTACAGCTGATCTTTGTCAGGCTTCCGCCCGATAAACTTCATAGGCTACTTTATTTCATGTTAATTATGCTAATTAAATATAGAGAGGTATAAATATTAATGACAAATATAGGATCATTTAGGTTGGAAAGGAGCTTTAAGATCATCAAATCCAACTGTTAACCTAATACTACTAATACAATCACCAAACCATGTCCAATAACCAAGGTTATTCAGGAGCTCTTTGCCATCCTTTCCATCAGTCCAGCAGTTTTTCCATCTGTGTATCTCGTTTTGGAACAGGAAATTTAGAGCAAATTATGTGCTAATTATAGCCCTGCTTAGCATCTACGTCTTCAGACTGTTGCGCTCAGGAATAAGACTGTCAAAATTATGTTAACAAATGAGAACGTGTCACAGGAAAAAAGCTCTTCCTTGTATGCATTTTATATAAGTCGTTATTTTGGCTAAGAAAATGATTCCTTAATACTTTACCCTGAGGAAAAACGCGTTAAGATTTATGGTTGAAGGCAACAACGAAAATCTGGATGCCAGGGTGAGATGCGTGGCTTCATTAAGTGCAATTCACTGCGGCGTGAATAGGCATCATAAAGCCCCTTTAAAGAATGGCTTCAGAAAACGAGGTATGAAGACGTTGTGTTAATAGTTAAGTGGGTCAAGCAGAGCTCATGGTCAACTGTGTATTATTCTCAGAGTTACATATGGTCATAATTATAAGGCCCAGAGAGACTAGTTCCTGGTGTGATGAGATTTTTTTTTTTTTTTCCTTTGGTACAGATTGTTTTCCTTCAATCTAGTAATTTCTTCTTTAAATTACAAGTGAATCTAGTGAAGAGAAGCAGATCTGCATGAAAATATTAAGATACTTTCAGAGCAAGTTTAATTTTTTTCTAAGTATTTAGGCACTGCTGTGAAGCACATAATTAAATGAGAGAGATTTAGTATTCCTTAGGCTTTGTGGTGTTAATAATGACGTCTGATTGTGGCTGGTGACCGTCTTGGTGGAGAGAGCATGTTAGCAGGTACCCGAGCCAGGATAGCTGTGTCTGTGCTTGGATGGTGATGCACCCTGCGTCTTGCACTCCAATCTCTTCCATGAGTAAGAGTCTGCTTGGGGATTGTTAAAAGCTGCTTCTGCATCCCTGATGTGCTGGCTGGGCAGAAGTTTGGTGGATCCTCTGTCCTACTTGTAGATGCTTTCCCCCAGCCCATACCACAGCGATGCCGGTGGGACCTCTGGGCTCCCCCTTCGGAGCAAAGCTGGAAGGAAGGAGATCAGGGAAAGCAGCAGCTCAGCTACATGTTGATCCTGTAGTAATGCCTGAGCCTTTGTGATCTGAAGAATAACAAGGAGGTGCAACCTTTGTGTGGGTGGTAATGCATTAGACACAAGGGAACTAGGATGTTCCAACCAACTAGGGTTGGAACTAAATGATCTTTAAGGTCCCTTCCAACCCAAACCTTTCTGTGATTCTATGAACTTGATTTACTCGTTCATGCAGGATGCTCTGAACTAATTCCTTCACGTTTATCCCTTTTTAATATGGAAAAAACCAAACTGCCATGTGAAGCAGTTAGGCAAATATTTTCATCACTGAAGGTTGCCATCCATGGGAAAAGGAGCAGCCTTTGCACATGACTTAACTGGGAGACCTGCTGTCAGTTCAAACACAGGTGTTTCCCACTATGAGAACGTGGCAAGGTGGAGTTTCATACCTGTTAAATGTAATGGGCAAGTTGTTTGCTCACAGTCACAAAGACAGACATGAAAAATGGGGGTAGGCCAGCCTGCCTAAACAAAGCACATTCTTACCTGAATTGTGGACTTCTCAGAATAAAGATTTTATTTGTAGTGGGCTCTGATCTCTGTCTGGGGCACCACAGTAAAAGGTAATGGTGAAGTTGGGCTGCATAAGTCGACATTTATAGGCTTAAAGTTATGAATTAATACAGAGATGGAAGTTGGCTAGTTCTCACAAGGTTTAATGGAGTTTTCTTTCTTTAAAAAATGGTGTGTATACGTGGATAACTCCTTATTTTGCAAACTGAGCACTTGACCAATAATGAATCAGGTCTCCTAAATTTCTGTTCATATTAGTGAGAGCTAATATTATTGGATTGCACAAGCTTTACATAATAAACACAGAAAACAACCTGAAGTCATCTAGTCTAGCCCTAAGGCACGATGAAATGTAACAAAGCTATCACGAGTGATGTCTCTTCAAAAATCTCCAGATATTATACAAAATCCTTCAGCCCTCCATGTCCTTGCAATTTATGCCAGCTACCTTTTTTCCAAGACTTTGGAAAGGCAGTTATATGATTGGACATTTTCATGTACTTTCGGGGCTAATCTTGTAAATGTAAATATAATACCAAAGAAATAATTTGCACACGTATCAGTATTTTCTATGAACACATACATATGTTATTCATCTCTATGCTGGGGTAATTCCCACTGCTGTCCCGTGAAGCGGAGGGTTTCCATTTCCATTGTTGTGTTTATGGATTTGTATATGGCTTTCCAGGGGCTTGTATTTGTGTAAGTGGAATAAATATGTACAAATGAGAGCTCTAAATACTTGAAAGACTAAAATACTTTACTTTTTCTTTCTGAGAGTAGCTTCTCCCTCTGTAAATGCATCTTGAGCATGTATGCATCCTCCCTGCTGACTCTCCTCGCGTGGCAGACATCTCCACTTGCGCGGAGGAGAAGGGTTAATATCCCAGAACACTCCTTACATAATGCACCTGGGAGCTCACTTAGGATATGTTTTCTTTTTTTTTTTTCTCCCAAGGTAAAGCAAGTGCTGCAAAAGGCTTTTTATGACTCAATCCCTAGCTCAGCAATCTCATCACACACTTAATATTAGTTTACAAGCTGCAGGTAGTAAGTGCTGGAGGCAAAACAAACAGGCACTGCGTTAGAGCAGGTGGGAGGGAGGATAAGCTGAAACATCTGAAAGGCACAGAAAACTGCCCTAAACCCAGCATTAACCAGGCACAGCCCCACACCTTGGGCCTTTGGGTGCTCATCTGCTGCTGAGGGATGAGTTACATTTCTGAGCAAAACTGCATCTCTCCTTTATGAATTTAAAAGGAGATTTTTATCAGTTTTATTGTATCTGATGATAATAGAGAAACTTATTCAAATCAATTCCAGGGAATAATTGCGGCAATCATTACTTATTTTGTAAGGCAGGGCTTTGGCACATACAAAACTTCAGGTTTTGTCCTCTTGGTGTTTAGGGAGACAGATAACGCTCACTCTCATGCAAATAGCTTGCAATTGCCAGTCAAAAGGATGTTAGAAAGGCAGTGGGGGTGCTCCGCAGTGCCCACCCTTTCCCTCCCCCAGCACCACGCAGGCAGCTGGATGCTCAGGCTGAGGGATGCGGTGTCCATCAGCCTTCTAACTCATGTCGCGCTCCAAAACAAGAAGTAAGAGGTTGTTTTAAGTGAGCATCTGCCTTTTCAGACCTGGTATGCCCTGCGAGTTTTGCCATGGTCTGTTTAACTTATTAAAAGCTCATTGCTTTTCATTAGTTTGTTTGATGCTGCAGTAATCTTAACTGCTGGACAGAGGAAACTAACGTGGCATTGGCTCCTTTTCCTGAGAGGTGTTAAAGTGCTGTTCAAACAAAGGGAATTTGGAATCTGATTTATACCGGATACTTGATCCCAGCTTGTGCCTGTGTTGTTCAGCTCCCAAGCCTGAAGATCATAAAATACTATTCCAAATAGACTTTATTTACATACAAACTTGTATGTGTTTATACTTATACATGTGCAGAAGGAGGTGTGATGGGTTCCAAAGGCAGACAGGGCCATGCCCACAGGAGCTGGGGAGGAGAAAGGCACTGTTGGGAGAGAGGGAGGACAATGATGCCTGTTCCCCAAAGTATTCTTGCACCCTGGGAAGAGAGGAGCTCCAGAAGGAAAACAGGTGGGCAACGCTGCTCTTCCTTCAGATGCTTCACTGCTAATGTTTCCAATGTCCAGGACTGCAGAAAACTGGGCATGTTGGCTCAAAAAGGGGCGCGTTGTGACACGGCTCTGGGGCAGGGCTGGTGTGCACCACATGTCGTTGGCTGGTTACCCCCGGCTGGAGCTGCCTGCATCCCCATCACCAACCACCAAACCTGCAGAAACACTGAAAACGCAAACATCCAGCAAAAGACAAAATGTACAAATTAAACCTTGGGAAAACCAATGCACTTAGAGCTGTTTGCCTAATTCCACAGGCTTTGTTCACAGATGGTTTTCTTTAGATCTATGAGTTAGTGTGAAGTGATAAAAAAGAAACACTTGCTGGATAAATCACAGCACCAGAGCTGGGACTGTGCGAACTCCCCAATTAAACTTGACAACTCCTTAAAAAATTTAATCCCACAGATGCAATATGACAATTCCCAAAGTGTAGAATGAACATGGTATGTTATATTCAGCTGTTTCTTCATAGGATTGCCGAGTCAGCATTGTGCTTGAATAGTAGAAGATGGAGAAAATTCAGTTAACACGTCGACACCGTATGTGAAAGCCTGTTTGTGTCACTAGGGTGTAAATTAAAATAATTTGGAACTTTAATACTTACTAATGGGTTTTTTTTCTCCTTCCCTTTTCCTGCTCAATAAGGGCAGCATCAGCAATACTCAAAAAGCCTTACACTCGCCAACAAACAATTTTTCCTCTTATTAGAAAATTCCAAGGAAAAAGAAAAAGCCAGGAGATTAGTCCTTACCTGCTAATGGACAACTGCCACTGGTTTTTAAAGTACTCTCTAATTTATCTCAAGTATTTAATTTAAACTTTCCAGTAGCTGTGGTTTTGCATTCTCCCCAGGTATTCAAGATGTTCAGTGCTGTGCTTAATTGGGCAGGCAGGATTTCTTGTATTTAGAGACCACTTGAAAGTGGAAGTGAGAAATGAATCGCACCAGAAGGGTTTGGTCTGTTTTTATTAATAGAGCAGATTAGACAGATCATGAAAACAATCTTCTCATTTAGAAGAGTCAATCTCATCTCCTGTCCAACAGGAGTTGTGGCTGGTGGATGGAAAGCCCTGCAGTGTGGTGTCCCTGGGGTTACAAGTGGGGTAAGATGCCTGGAGTCCTAAGGCTTCTTTTTTTTTTTTCCCCCCTCTGTATTTTTAGTTGAAATCTCATTTGGGTTAAGCGATAAGGATGTACTTGCTGCTGAATGTGGCAATTCCCTCATTCGCAGGACAAAATGAGACATAAAATAATAATTATTATTTTGCATACTGATGCAAATGCAAAAATTGTTGCTGAATATATATCAGAACTCACCCTTTGCATTTTATGAAACAGCCATTGCTCCATAAAGTAAATATGTGTAGCTTGGAGGGTATTAGCTTGTTCATCCATCTCCTTATTATAATTTAATTGATGTAGCAATGTTTTACATATCTTGGATTTAATGACTTAGTAGTAATCAGGATGATTTGCATATTTGGCATACAGAAACTAAGCTGGGGAACTTCTGAGGTATCTGCATTTAAAAAAATAAAAAGTTATATGCTTTGTGTTTCTGGGCTCACCTTCTGCAGCCAGCCAAGGCTGACTTCTGGCCTCCCAGTTGCTGTCTGGGTTGTGATTAAAATGAGCCAGATGTTATTTACATTTAGCAGAGATCATACTTGCTACATGACCCAGTTTCTGTGGGTCCGGCTCAGAGCATCATCTAAAGTCCAGGCATTAGGGCAGGGCTACATCTGGTTTTAACTCTTGCCATGCACTAATCCCCTTGCTGAGAGAGCCGAGGGGGGAAACGCCTGCTGCTACCACGCTTTGAGTGGCTTCTTGAAACTTCACTTCCTGTGTGAGAGCCGCTGTCTCATTTGGGTTGGCTTCAGTAATGGGATGTTCATCCTCTGGTCAGATAGACTGTTTATCATAACCAACACCATGTCTTAAAATGTGGCCGAGAAGTAATAAATCACATTAATGTGAGGTTATTATGACATCTAAAAATGCCTTGCAATTACTTAACAAGCATGAAAAATTGCAGAAGTGTGCTTTTTAAATTAGTTACTTATCAGTATTTACCAACTATTTCAAATAAGAGCAACCAGAGAACTGTTCTCATTGGAGTAACACATGTATGTTATTTTAGGTAGCGTCCATTATGAAGGTGTTCAGAAATTGTCTTTATCCTTTCCCTGCAGTGGTATTTACTAGGGGAAAAGAATCTGCTATAAAATTTCGGAGTGTACTATTAAAAGCAGTAGCAGGTGGGGAGGTGACACAGCGGAAGTGCCCGGTGATGTTGAGCCGGGCAGACCTGAGTATAGGTTTGCCTCGCTCACTGGTTAGTCGAGCCCAGGGGCACTCTCCTTGTGACACTAGACCAGGTTGCTCCAAGCCTCACCCAGCCTGGCCCTGAACACCCTCTCCAGAAGCCCAGTGTCGTGGTTTTCGTGGGTGTACAGGGCTGGCAATGGGCTGCAGCCTGAGTTATGAACACAGTGCGTGACCCACTGCCCCATGCAGAGGTGGGACAGGGTTCCAGCATGGTTTGCATGCTGAGGTGATGATGGATAATTAAAAAAATATGTTAGAAAGCACGGAGGGCACCAGAGAAGCCAGGTAGGAATTTGACTGTGGTGGGGAAGCTCCTGAGAAGCTGCTCAAGTAATCGGTTTCTTTCAAGAACTTGCTGTAAAGCTCTTATGTTTTGGGGTCTGGCGGGGGGATGTTCTGCATGAGGATGCTACAGCACTCAGCCACTCAACTGGCATCTGAGCTCTGGCCATGGCTGGTTTTCCTCACAGGCGTTTGCGCCTGTGCGTGTCTTCAATTCCCCAAGGATGTCGCTCAATGCTTATGTGCCAAATGTCATCGTACCTCATTTCAAACTTCTAAATTTAAATGTGAGTTTCCACATTAACCTTGCTCTAAAATCTCCTTACGTCTTCCCGCAGCACGCTGAAGAGCATGCTGACACACGCTGCATCACCAGGACATTTTCATGTCTACACTCGGAGTGATTAATTGCTGTAACCTACACCTTTAAAATGCAAAGGCAATTAAATAAATCTTTTGATGTACACTCCTTTTCATATGAATCAATAGATGTTAAAGTGCCTCTAACCCCTTATTTATCTTGCATTAAATCAACAGTAATTGTAAAAACATTCCACAGCATCTGTGATCCAAATGTTGTTGCCTGTTTGATCCTTCTCAGTCACCGTTAGGGTGCAAGGCTCTCATTCAGGTGTCGTTCTAATTTCCATGAACTTTATGGATGTATAGCTGTGATAGCTGTGTGCGTAACCGTTAGCCAAGAAACAAGTGAATAGGAGAGAGGAAAACCTGAAAATATGCTTTCCCTGTTGCATTTTTAAGACCTCATTAGATTTATTTGTTTTGTCCATTGATCTAAGTTTTAAGCTTCACTTGCAGATTCTTCCCTTTTTATGACCCACCTACCTGGTGCGAGGAGGACTGACAGCTTTCATTCCACTGGTGGGTCCCGCTGGGGTCCAGCAGCTTCTCTGAAATGCCTGAACATTATACTTCACAACCCATGAAGATGGTGAGGCCAAAAAAAATAAAACCCCAAAAAACCTAATTCTCGTGGCCTTAGAGCAGGAAGGTGGGCTGTTCTCCCAGTAGAGCTGCTTAACAGTGCACAGTGACTGCCAGAGCTGCTGAAAAGGGTGAAATGTCCATGTCTGTGAGCTCTCGACCTCTCACAACGAAGTAGCTGCATTCAACATACACAGACCTGTTTCTTTCTCTGAAGAAGCACGTGCCCAAAAGCCCCAGCTTAGATGATGGTTTTTTAGAGTACTTTCAGCCGTTCTGCACAAGAAAGAATATGCATTGGCTTTGACAGCGTTAATCACTGTCGGAAGGAAAAAATAAACTCTTTGAGTAATTATAGTTAACACCTCTGTTACAGCCAGCTTGGTGTACAGGACACACAAAGCGGTGCAGAAAGAGTTGGAGAGCCATACAGTACTCCAACGGGAGGAAGGGATGAGAAGAATCAGGAATTGGTGTCCCTGATGCTGGAAAAAATGACAATGACATAGTATTTTGACACTGCTTTTCTTCCTAGAATGCCATGAATGCAGTTATATGAGGGTGAACATTTCTGAGCCAGGAAAGGGATATTGAGAACAGCAGGTGAAAGGTGCCACATTAATTATTTTATGAGCTTGGCTGTTGGAGCAACATCTGGGCATCGTTCTGGCGAGCAGTGGGATTGCGGAAGAGCCTGATATCTGCTGGGGCCGGGCAGGCATGCCGAATCAGGGTGCAAGTGAGGGTCTCTGGGAGTGATCAGCAGGGATTTGTTTTTGTAATGCCTTCAAGTCAGAAGCCCTGAGGGAGCAAAGGACCAGATGTAGCAATATCATATATCTCTGTTAATTTACCATTCCTGAAAACGAGGCAGGCCTGAAAGTTAGGGAAGATGGTATTGCCCTCACAAGAGAAACGTAAGAGATTTCACGTGTCCATAGGGTTTTACATGCTGTCAGCTGTTAAAAGGTTGAAGTCTTTGGCAGATCTGTTGCTTCACAGTTCTGTTCATTGGCACTTTGTGTAGTTAAATGTCTCCCCTCTCATTTGTGGCTGGTGAAGGCGATGCAGGATGAGATGGGGCTTGGTGGTCCTTGCAGGTCTGGGGATTTGGACCCTGCCACCACCAGTTGCTGACGTTGCCCTGGAGCGGTAGGAGCTAGTGCTCTGCTTTGGTGACTCCTTCTTAAATGTCTTGTTTATAGGGAAGATGGATTTCCTCTTTCTTCTTTTGAACAATATTTTAATGGAAAGTGAAAGTTACATTTAAGTGGGAATTTAGTCTGTGAACCAATATTACTTCTTGTGTTGATTTTACCAAGGTTTCTCACAAGTCCTCCTTTACCTTCCATCCCTTTTCTTTGGAAAGAGGGCTGGGGTTTCAGAAACAAGCACAACAGCATTGAATCCACTTGCCAAATTTTGCTGATGGCTCCCTGTTGTTCATCAAGAACCAGTGGGTGTTTCCAAAGCAATTGATTAACTCCTGGCCTCCTTCCAGTGTCACGTATTGGTCTGACTGGTCTCTAGCTTTCTGGAGTCCCCTTTCTCCACCCCTTAATCACAGATTTTTCTTTTTGTCTTTCAGTCCTTTGTGACCTTCCTTGTCCTCTGCAACTGCTTGTCTACTTCGTGACTCTCTTAGCATGAATTTCATTAGACTCCAAAAGGTGCTTAGTGTTCTTCAAACATCTTTATTTCCCAAATTTGGCCTGGGGGCTGAACCTCTGCAGTTAAAATTAATTGCATTATGCATCTGGTCATGATCAACAATCCTTTTATGAAGAGTTACCTTTAAAAAAAAAAAAGTACAGGCTTCAACCCTATTTGAGCCATCATCTAGGAAACAGTGGACCTAGATTTTGCTTCATCTTCCTCTTCTAATACGTTCATAGTTACCAGATAAATAAGTTTAGGGACCAGGGGAAAAAAAAAAAAAAGACAGCAACAGCAGCATGGAGCTCAATATGGGCTAATTTGCTTCCCTTTGCAGGCACAGTGCTCAGACGTGATGCTTGGTGTACTCACTCCCTATTGTGAAGAGGTAATAAATGTTACTATCTAATATCATACTTATTTTAGGAGTGGGGGGGAATCTTAAATTAAAAAGTACATAGTACTACCTAGGTCTGAGTAATGACTGACTTCTTCATGTGACACCTGCAAATTGAAGCGTTATAGTTTTTATGAAGATGAGACACAAATAATGGCTTTGGGGAGAAAACTGATGGATTTATTTTGTATATGGCTTTCAAATTCAGATTCATTCATGTCTTCCTGCCTGCTTCCAGCGAGCACTTTGAGAGCGGAGATTTGGGCTTCTGCTGGGCTCCAGAGCAGAGGATGGTGTTTAGAAATTGGTACACATGTTTTTTATATATAGCCAGTAACTTCAAATGTTATAGGAATGAGGTTACTGCTTTGAAAACTTACCTGATGCTATTCTTCCAATGAAAGCATGTAGGAAGCTTAGTGAAGGAATTGTAGAAAGATATCTGAAATTTGCATAGGCTGACTCATTAAATTCTTAATTCCTTTACTACTGAAAACACTTTGTTTCCATGAAAAAAGAACTCTAATCCAACTCAGCCAGAAGGTCCAAGTGGCCTTCTTATTAAGCAATTAATGAGCAAATAATTTGTGGTTAATAATTTACTCAATTTAACCTGAACAAATGATACCAGTGGAATCTAAATTCCCCTTTGAATACAGACACTGCTAAGAGTTACACAAACACTTCCTACAAGTAACTGCATGTCTGGCATATGAGGACTTGGCCTGTTTACTGGAATGTACTGGGTAATTCTTCCCTTTTAATTCAAAAAGAACACTGGCAGATGGGGTGGGGGGGAGGTGGTGTGTGTGCTCGGGGGGGAGAAACAAAACAGTCAGGAGGGAACATCATGGCTGTGTCTAGTGTGTTCTCAGCAGACACCAGATGTTTGGTTAGGGACCATTTTTAGATGCATGGTCCTGGGGACCTTAACTTGCCTCTTCTCAAGCTTGCATGACTGGACGACTGAAGCTCATAGAAGCATTAAATGGTTTGGATTGGGAGGGACCTTAAAGCCCACCCAGTCCCACCCCCCGCCATGGGCAGGGACACCTTCCACTAGACCAGGTTGCTCCAAGCCTTATCCAGCCTGGCCTTAGACACTTCCAGGGATGGGGCATCCACAGCTTCTCTGGGCAACCTCTTTTTCACAGTGAAGAATTTCTTCCTGATGGCCAATCTATATCTCCCCTCTTTCATTTTAAACCTGTTACCCCTTGTTCTGTCTCTCCCTGCCCTTGTAAAAAGTGTCCTGTCCCCCTCCAGCTTTCTTGTAGCCCTTTCAGGTACTGGAAGGTGCTATAAGGTCTCCCTGGAGCCTTCCCTGCTCCAGGCTGAACATAAACTAAGAGGGGGAAAAATCACATTAGCAAGACTAACATGTTGGCTTCCTCCCTCCTTGGGGAAGAACCTTCAAACAAGGGGAAAAAGCCAGTTGGGGAAATCAGGCTGAAATATCTAGGATGCTGCTGCAGAACTTCCTAAGCTTTACTGCAGCTGATAACACACCGTAAACTTGCCTGGGTTGCCTTGCTCTGATGAAAAGTCCCCATATGAAAGAAAACTCCATCCACCGAAGGCTTTGAAAAAGCTCTTCCATGTTGCTATCATGTTGCTTTGATACATAATTCTTTGGTTTTAGGAAGTTGTCTGATAACTTTGTATCTCCAGCCTTTAAATTGTGCCAGAGTAGGCTGCGAATTCCTAAGCTTATCGGAAATGGAGTTCACAAGCTAGGCTTAAGTCTAAGAATGGTTGTATTTTCTCCATCACAATAAGATGTTGTCTTACAGCTTTCGGAGTAGTGCTGGAGACAGTGACCTGAGCTATTGCAATAGGAGTGTCCTATGCTACTTTTCCATGTCTAATTTGCATGAAGGTCTGACTTTTTAACTTATGGTTTATGGAATTTAGATTGTGATTTCAGAAAGGCTTTGTTTCTTTGCAGTTCAAACTCTCGGGGGTCTTCTGCTTTGCGTTATCCCGTGTAATTGTGTACTTGAGGCAGCAGAGTCTGTTTGCACTCCCACTATACAGCAAAAATCCTTCAAGTCTGAAATTGGAACTGATAGAAATATCAATGGCTTAAAAAAGCTGCTTATAAGTCTGCACTTCTCTGTCCTAGATAATAAATAGGCTCTTGGTAGCAGGAGAGGAATACATGAATACCAGGTTCATATATGCTTTAAAAATGCAGAACCAGAAGACAGAACAGCCCTTTGGGTCTCCACCTCTGTTGTGAACATGCCTAGGCTGTAAGGTAGCTGCCTGGATTTCTCTAGTTTATCAGGGATTCTGAAAAATCCTGCTGGATTTAAACCCTCCAGTCCTCCCTGTACATCGAGATAAGCGTTCCCAGAGCAGGATGCTTCTCTGCAGTGTTTACTAAAACACTAGGTTTGCCTACATATAGGGGAAAGGATTTCTATCTGTGATCTTCAATTCATCTTCCCAGCTAATAAAATTCCAGTTGTTGTTTTTCTTATGTAGTTACACATACCTGTGCTTGCCATATGCAGTGTCTATTGCTCTGTAGTCAGGCATCCCTGGGAATATCCCAGGGTCTTTGTACGGCTAGTGCCATTTGCCTTCATCGGATAAACCCACCACCACGAATCGCCCATGTAGGTCCCTATGTTTTTTAATAAGGTACATCGATAATAAGCTCATTTTGGCCATTTCAGTTGGCCTTCGCAGTGTTGGTTTGTGTGGTTTTTGTTGTTGGTTTAGTTGTTTTTTGGTGGTGTGTGGGTTTGGTTTTTTTTTTGGCTTTGGGTTTTTTGTTTTTGTTTTTTAAAGCATGTCTCACTTTAAACAAACAAACAAAAAAAAGTAGTGGAGAGCAAAACTTTTCCAAAAGTTCTTTGGCCTGTCGACTCTCCTCTGTACTGATGGTTACATTATATCATCTTTTTCTAACAATTTATGTAAATATGACAAGATTCAAATTGTTATCTTACAGTGCCAGTATAATTTTACTGTATTTGCCTGATTGCAAGTTATTCTATATTCTTTTGGAGTATTTTTGTTTGATCTCCTGAATGATAATTACTATCACTTCTTCCTGTGTTGTTTATAATTCATAGGTGTTTCTTCTTCCAATCTATTTCAGACTGCAGAAGGAAAAGCCTTTTCCTTCCAAAGCTGATGTTAACTGAAAGCCTTATTTAGCTGTCTAAAGCTAAACCCCATTCTGTAAACTAGTTAAAATATTTCTTTTTCCTTAAACCAGTTTTGAGAAACAAATAATAATATTTACCTATTGCTAGATATCATCTTTTTAAAAAAAAAAAACCTTGCCAGCTTGCTGCTTTTAGATCAGCTTTCCTTAGCTGACAGTTCTGGAGGATGCTCAGATGATTCTGCTGATGTTGTCTTAAACACTCTTGTTAAAAGTTCACTTTGTGTTACAAAAGTGAAATGCAAGTTAATCTTTCTAACAGGGAAATGTGAAATGAAATTATTTTGCATTTTACTGAAACAATATGCAACTCCCCAAAACAGTATATGAAAATAACTGCTCACATTTGAGGAGTTGGTTATTTTCAGCTACTTTGATTCCAAGCCAGGAGTCTAAACTTTGGGTGGAATTTGTTATGTTTTTGGCAAGAGGTGCAACAGTTTGCTAGGAGTTGTCCTCCTCTTCCTCACCCTGAGTGCTTCCTCCTTGCCCCACCCTGCTAAAAAGTGGTTAGCAGGTTCCTGCAGGATTGGGATGCAGGTGTCCCAGGCTCTGTCTTTCACCTTGACAAGGTCAGTGACAACTTCCATGCAAGCTTAAAACAGAGTATATGTTTTTTCCTGATATGCTATGAAGCTAACTTTAATGTATACAAACTGTTCTCTGCTTCTCAGAAAAACAAACCCACATCTTGCACTGAAGTGCCTTTTCTTTCCCTTCATCTGTGGTAGGGAGATTGCAGATTAATGAAGCAGAATCCAGACCCAATCCATCCTGCGTTCGTGGTCGGATTGTACCGCAGCTTCTGCGCTTATCTCTGTAGATACAGCTAGCAGCCTGTTTTTTTGGAGGAAGGAGAGGATAGTAAATCTCGCAGGGCCGTCGCAGCACTAAATCAATTCTGCATTTGGTAAAATAGATCAAACTCTCCATACGCCTCTTCAAGATGCTCTGCAAGGCTTGAGGAAGGAGAGGATAGTAAATCTAGCAGGGCCGTCGCAGCACTTAATCAATTCTGCATTCGGTAAAATAGATCAAACTCTCCATATGCCTCTTCAAGATGCTCTGCAAGGCTGCTCCGGACTGTGTTTCCGTACTTGTTCTCTGTTCCTCTCGGCGTCCCCTTCCACCGGTGTTTGCTGTGCTGGGTCCATCACTGGCTCTAGGTTGTACCTCCTTCTCTCGTGTCACCCCTCTGCCTTGAACTGTGTTCTTTGGGGATGCTTTGCAGCCCTGCAGCCAGTGCTGTGCTTTCGAAGCACTTGTTCCCAATGTTTCTGTGTATTCAACAAAGCAGTGTATCTCATGTAAAACACACCTTGGATTTAAGGTGGGTTCTTTTGTGGTGTTTTAATATTTATTCTTTTTAACCATAGGTCACGCCAACACATCTAATTGCAAATTCTTTTGCCCAAGAAGAGATGCCCAGCTCCCTGTCACTCCGTTTCACTCTGCTCCATGTAACCATCGCTGTTGCTTAAGGAGTGTTAACCCTGTAATGTTTCTGTCAGGCTCAAGACTTCCCCAGGACCTACTGATATATTGCATCAGAGAGGCGGGGAGTTGGCTGCCCCTTCCTGCACCCACCCCATCCTTCCCGCACCCTCCCCTGTGGTCAGAGCACACTGACAGCAAGAGGATGGGGAGACAAACAGGAGTGGGCTGGTGCACTAGTGGCATTGCACGAGTGTACACGCGTGCAGGACCAAGCAGGGGTAGCAGAGCAACGCTTGGGTACAGCTAAAGTTGGTGATGGGCTGCGGGAGAGCTGGCTGGCACAAGCATCCAGGACATGTGAGGAAGGTCAGAATGAAATGGTGCAGTAAATTAAGACAGGCAGGAAGATGAAAATTGCATTTGTAAGACAAACGCAGGGACAAAATAAAGGATCTTCCCATGGGTGGTTTTCAAAGCCTCTCGCACCCATCCCACCCGGACTCTGCTGCCTTCAGTGGCAAACCTACTGTTGGTGTGAATGGGAACAACCTCACTACGAAGTGAGGACTTTTTGAAGGGGGATTTGGATGACAAGAAAGACTCCTCAGACTGTTTTAAGGCTACAGGTGGGGCAAGCTGTCTCAGTGCCAGGGCTGTGCAGGTCAAACCTGCCTGCATGCCTCTCCAGGGAACGTTATTACCCTTGGCCCTGATCTCTAAACTGTTTTCTGTTCCTCTCTCCTGTTCCAGAATCTTGCTTTCCTAATAATTTAAAAAATGTCCTAATTCTCAGCCTGAACATGTTCTTGTCTGCCTGTGGCCATCACACTTGTGTCAGTGATATCTCCTTGCTTCTCCCTTGGGATACCTCTGCAGCATCTCGAGGGAGCAAACCACTCCTCTCTTCCATCCCTCACCTCTTTGTTCAGTTGTCTAAACAGAGACACAGGGGTGTTTTTTGCTTTTGTTTTTCTCCTTGCATACCAGTCATCCCATTCACCTCATCCCTGCAGCCGTGGCCAGGCTCTGGTATGGGTGGATGCACCCCCGGGGTTTGCACTGTGTGAAGTCGGGGCAGCACCACGCTCCCACGCTCTAGACGTGCGTTTCTGCAAGTCCTGCCTTAAAACGGCCATGTGTTTCCAACAGCACAGCTGTGGAGGAATCCCTGGCATAGGAAAACACGTGAGGGGTGTGTGATTCCTTTTAAAGATACGCATTAGTCATTGAGCAAACCCACATATGGATGGGTAGAAAACAAAAGCAGGTTTGTACTCGCCTATATCAATGTGGATCATTTATGAATGTGTTATTCTTAATCCATGTGGGAGGGACCATGAAAAACAAAACAAGACATAACAAAACAACCAGGAAGGCATAACAATAAATCAGGAAGTAAATAATTCATTTACTCCTCTTGGAAATAGTTGGGTGTGTGTTTTTGGGTTTTTTTTTTTTTGGCAATGGTTTTTATTCTTGCTTTCAATAAAAAACTGATGCTAGCAGTATATGACCTCTGCTGCTCAAAATCCAGATTTAGGGAGCATGGGGTGGGGGTGGGGGGAAGCCATTCATGGGCTTACATTTTAAGATTAAGATATCCCTTGCTGCTGTTAACAATCAACCCAAATTATAGCCTCAACCAGCTGAAGAAATATTCTGAGGAATGTAAGTTTCTCTTCTGTGTATGTATCCTTTGGGCTTCATTTCAAACACCTAGAGAAAACCGGTAACAAGCTAACCCTGTTTCTCCTGCCAATCTTTGCTCTGTGAGTCATTCTTGTTTTCCTTCTTCTGAGTATTTTGTATAAAATCTTATTTATTTATTTTGCCTCTCGTATCCCTGTGACTGTTTCATAGGGCAGCATTTAAGCCTTGAACATGAATACCAAATTATGTAAATTAACACAGTTGCACTCCAGCTTTTCCATGCATGCCTTATAGAAAAGTAGACTGTTTTCAGCTGAAATTACTGTTAAAAACTTTTTTTTTTTTAATCTTGCATGCTAATTCTGTGTCTAAGAACACAACTTATTTTAATAGGGATTTTTGTGCGGTCTGTTTCTTGGCCATTTTAGGTCAGTAACCATTATCAGAGTCTATCGTAGTTACTTGGCTTTTAAAAATAAATATATATTGTAGAAGTGCATTTTCAAGTCTGTGCCAGGATTCACTGGTAGCCTTTGGATTATTTGCTATGAAGCACTAAACATTAAGACAAAATTTATGCGAAGCCACCTCCAAAGTCTGAAGGCTAATGGCAAGGCAGAGCTGTCACAGTAGAAACGGTGTGGATAAACTTGCTGAACTCAGCAGTGGGCTTATTGCATCTGTTTCAGACATTGACCACAAGTGAGGGACACAGTCATTTCTTCTCAGAGATCTGGGTTCCTTTTTCTCCTCTAATTAAAATAAATGGTATGTAATTACAAGACTTCAACTGAGGCTTTGTTACATCTCATTAACTGATTTATTTGGATTATCACATACTGTTTCCACCTAAGACGCCATGCGTGGCAGGAGTAGACCTGTTCCCTGAATTCCAGTGTGCGGTGCATACACACACCAAGAAGCTGCTGAACAGAATCAGCAGCTTGATAGTAAATGCAGGTACTGGTGGCATTTTTCAGTGTTCATTATACAACCTGCCACATGTATAGCATTCTTATACCTTTTACCTTTTCCATGTGTGCCTGAGCTATATTCAATAATTTTACAGGTTTTTGTAGCTATGAACATTATTTTGAGCTTTATATTTCAATATATGTATTTGAGCATATAGAAGTCCTCACCTTCAGCTCTGCGCTAAGAGCTAGTATCAAACTTCTCTCCTTAGAGTCTTGGTGCCAAGGCGCTTGCAAGTTTTCACACTGCAGAAATGTTCCTTTTGTAGAAATGGGCCTCAGACATTTTGGAAACGCTTCTCTGCCTGTAGCATCCTGCAAGTGTGGGAGGAGGAAGATCCAGAGCCTGTCCCTCGCTGGGAAGGTGGTTTCTCTAGGCAGCAAAAGCAAAACCTTTGTTTTATTGATCAGGGTCAATAGAATCTAGTTCACATGTTGACAAGCAGTCCCTGGCCGTCCCCTTGAGTTAGTGACAAACACTGTGACCACAGGGGTCATCTCTTTCTCCCATGAGTCATTTTCCTCCTCAGGGATGGCAGGATAGAGGCAGGACTGACTGGGGCCTGACAGATCTTCATGGATAACGCTCTACCCTCTCTGTGAAGTTGGTGCAAAGGGATCAAGGCCTTGTGACCATCAGAGTCTGAGAGATTCAAGTAAGGGAGGGGGGGAGGTCATCCTAGAGGACTCTGAGCACTTGGGGTTTTTAAGGATGAATTATTTTTAGAAACTTCCTTGCCCCCGTCGCTGTTTGACATCAGTATCTCCCCTCTGAGCTTCCTTACTATGTTTTCCCTCAAAATCCACCTTCCATTTTCTTCTGTGCTGTGGACATCGCTGAGGATCAAATCATTCTTTGGGAGATGTGTTGCCATCTCCCTCATACATACTGATTCTTTTCAGGGATGAAATTACAGATAAAGGGGAAATAACTATGCCTGTAAACGTGGGTACATTTTTTTTGTTTCTTGTTTTAAAGAATAGGGTATTTTTTTCAGGACTGACATCGTGTTTTGAAAAGATAAGGCTGAAGTGCCTGGTGAAGGCTCAGAAGGCACTGGGGACTCACAGCAAGCCTTCTAGAATAAGAATAGCTTGAATGATGGAGTCAGGGTCAGAGATGGAGACAATTTTCCATGTGGTCTGTCCAAGTTCTTTGCAGGAAGCCTGTGAATGGACGATTTCAGGTTTTCATCTCCCTGGTTGGCTGCTCCTCCTGAAAAGTTTCTGGCACGGGGTTACTGTGACTTGTTTGTTACCCAAGACCCACAGGTTCAAGGGTTTGGATTGTTATTTTACACATGCTGCACCTCTGCTATTGCTTTCCTGGTGCTCTCGCAGCACCTCTTTATCCAAGATGAATTTAAAGTATTAGTGGTTGAGCTTAGATGACCTTTGCTGTGGTTTGCTTCTATGTGTATACGTTTGCTTGAGAAACAGAGCCAGTATTTGATTTTCCCCTGCCCCTCTTGCTATGAAGCCTAAGGACAGAGTCTGTCAGTACCCCAGCACCACCAGTGTGAAGCCAGTGGTTCTGGGTGAGACCATGTGCTGTCCCAGGTATGGGAACTAGCTGGCTGTGGACATGTGGAAGTTGGAGGCATGCTGCTGAACTATGCCTTTCTTGTATGAAAAGCTCAGAAAATCTGTTTCAATATCTGTATTTATGATAAAATCTAAATATGTGTAATGTGCGTGTATGTACACATGTATACATACACAGAGGAAAATAGATATATCAAAGTTTAGAAAACTATTGCAAATGGATAATGAATAAAGAACGCTAGGAAAAGGATCTGCTCTGATCCTTTAAGTCTAGATCCAATTAGAGTTCATAAAGCGGGAAGGACTTGAAAGATAAATGCCATAGGAAAAGTGTAAGTACGCTCAGAGTTTTAAATGATCAAAGCACACTCTTGAAAAGTCTGTTGTCAAATTTTGACGCTATGTCACCACTCGTTGTGTCAGTCCTGAAGTAAAAACAAAATATTGATGATTTTTGGACATACGAACAAAATCATCCGAATCTAGAAGGTAGAAATAGAGCTGCTTATTAGGAGGGTTTTTTTCCCTTAAAATATGTATTTTAACTGGCTAGATACAGTGTTCGTTACTGCAGGCAAAATGAAATCTGCACATGTTGAATTGCCTCTGGCTAGTGAACGTATTTCTGGGCTACATAATATTTTAAGCAGGTAGCACAGAGCAAGTCCACAAGTCAATCTGTCTCCAGCTAATCAAGGATTCACAGCATATTTCTAGGAAAATAATTTTAAAGGAAAAGTCACTTGCTAGTCACTAACAAGCATACAGATCAATTTAAGAAGTGATGTCTATATAAAAAATGAGGTTTACAGTATGATTTCTAATAAAAAAATCAAATCTAGCTTCTTAAATAGACCTGCAGTCCATGAACCTGCTTGCTGAAAAATCCATCAATTGAGTATATTTTTAATAAGGCTATGAATTTGATGACTAAGAACTACAGTCTGTAAAGAGTTTTAGTTTCAGCTGACCCAGACTCTGCATCTGCATTTGGTCAAGGTAAGCATTTTGTCTCATTTCACCATCTGCAGAGCGAGCTTGGTGAAAAACACTTCTCTTCCATCAAGGGGTTTAAGACTTTCACAAGAAAAGTGTTAACAGACGCCTGTGTGTGAGGGCTGAGCCTAGAATAATGGTTTCTTTCATACTTCACAAGGACCTTCTTTGGACAGAACAATAGAGAGTAACCTTGTTGTAGTGTTCACTCCTTCTAAAAGTGCAAATCTTCGCTCCTTGTTACAAATCTGTTTTTTTACAGTGTGCTAGTCAGCATGACTGTGCCAAAACCACAGTTGTATGTCCTGGCCATTCAGAAAAGCAACTCTCTTCCCTGCTTGGGTTGTGAACCTGACGCCTCATGTCTGAATATCATTTGTAAGGTTGGAGAGAGACCCCAGTAAATATGAGGCATATTTCTAAACTCACAAATTGTAGATTAAGTGGGAGAAAGGGAGTGAATATACAGTATCTGCTGTCACCTATGGAAGTCTCTCTTCCCTGATGTTCAGATGTGTAAGCTCGGTTCATGGTTCCTCTTCTTGAGTGATCATGGAGAAGCATCTGAAAAGGTTTTCTGAAATATTTAACGTACTGAAATAGTCTGATCTTCATGGATGGTGCTTGTTTGCAAACTCAGTTATACACCTTCTACAGACTTGTATTTTTGAGACTGGCTACAGCATCCACTGCTGTTGGACTGGAGATTACAGGAGGAAAGAAAAGGATTTTGGCATGTCTCTGTTTGGAATTGTGTGATGTATTCCAGCCCGTGACCTGATGCAGCAGACCGTGTATGTGATAGTCTTCAGGGGTTGCTGTACAAGGCAGTAACTTAGTGCTGAGGCAATTTTCTTTCACAAACTCTCTCTGCAAGAAGTTTGGATATATTAAGCAAAGCCTCATTAAACTTGTTTTCAAGCTGCTAGTGATCAGGTTAACACAATTCATGTGTTACAGTGGTTATTTGGCATAACCTAAAGGAAGCCATCAGTTCCCCCTCTCTGAGCCTGGGTGCATTTGAAGGGACAGACAGAGCTGACTGGCAGAAGAGTGATGGTTTTATCCTTTAGCAAATTTCTTGGATTTAACGAGGGGCTAAAATCCAGAATGAATGAAAACCTCTAGAACCACTGATGCTGAAAAACAGCGCTTCTATTCTGCCCCTCCAACTTTTCGTATCCTGACTTGTTTCTTGTGACTTCCCATTTATTCCAGATCTGAAGTGGAGGTCCTTAGAGAATTAAGCAGCAGATGCACCTCCATGATTTGCTTTGTCCATGAGGAGAAGCCCCCCCTCCAGTCGACCCCATACATACCCCCCAGTGATCCCCTCAGCTGCACTCAGGGCAGCTCCCTCCCCTCTGAGCACTTGCTGAAGGAGCCAAGGCACTGACATACTAAAGAGTGTAAGTTACCAACCTAGAGTTTATCCTGCTAGCCATAGCCAGGAACACTTCCAAATACTCAAAATATTTTGGGCTTGAGAAAAAACCATTATTGTTGCCATCTGTTACCCAGCTGCATGAAGGCACTTGAAAAATGTGTATGTTTCTATTAATTTTTATAAAGATATATTAAAATACTCAGAGGAGGCACTCCTTTAACCTGAAGCAATGCAGTAAGATTTGCAGATAGTTTGTTTTAAAATTTAATTGATGTGGCTTCAGTATTAGAATGGGTCAACATTAAAGGCATGTAGACTTATTAATATTTCTGGTAAATATATGTTTCTCTGCTTTTATCCACACAGACACCTAGTATGAAGGCAATCTGTTTTCTAATGCTCTCTTCACATGATCTGTTAGTACCCTGCTAAGTAGTGATAGCATCAGAGCAGGTAATGAACTCTGCCTCTAAGAGATAATACTATTTATCATATTGACAAATGCATAGGCTTTATGACTAGGTTTTTGTATTACTGCACAACAGGGAAAACATCTTGTGTAAGATCTGAGTTTTATGCCTGACACCAGAAACAGATGAGTGTTAGTGCAATTGGGATGACAGGCTCATTAGTATTTTGAGAGTTAGAAATGGAGAAAAGCAGGAACATGGAGACAGCCAACATGTTCCCAGTGACAGTGTACTCAAAGAGGAGCAGAGAACATGTGGACTCAGGCTGGGACACGTTTTCAGATGGTTAAGGGACAGAAGTGCATGTTCCCCTTATGTCCAGCTCCTCCAAGTCTTGCCGAGGAGCTCACAGCGAGAAGGACCTTCACTGCATTTTGTCTGAGCCATCAGAGTGATGCACCAGGGCATCTAGATGTCTAAATACCACTGCAGTGTAGAGTTACCAACCATGTTTCTATAATCCTTAAATTGTAGCCTTTCTTTTCTGAGTAAACTAAACTGTTAAATTGATAATTACAATTTAAAGGTATTATTGCCAGTATAAATCTGGCTATTATGTAGGCAGTACCTTGCCAAGAGATTACTATCTATGTTTTTTTCCCCAGTGCCTCTAGTAGAGATAAGGAGATGTTTGTTGCTTTCTGAAAGATGGTATTCCTGACAAGGAGTCTGTTGTGCAACGCCCCACCTAACACCGAGTTGTCGATCAATAAAAGCCAACAAACCAGATTTTAATTTTATGGAATTATTTTCTAAGAGATAATATTAAACTGTGCTACCAGATCAGGTCCCAACTTGAGTGTTTTGGGCTGCATCCAGGCTGCTTCTATGGAAAACAATCTGTGACAGCATTGTGATCTTATTTCATTTATCTATCTGTGTTTTATGGTAAAAGAAATGTTTCTCTGCTCTTTTCTACATTGTTTTCCCTTGTGTAGCTGTGGGACTTATCCTGATCTCTCTGTATGGTTTGTACAGAGATTCTCCTTTTACTTCACAGGGAAATGTGGTTACTGCAGTGTTCCTTAGAAGCGCTGTCTCTTACTGTTGAAAAAAATACCCAATTTGTTGAAAGAAGTTATGATGAGCTTCAGAGTGAGAGGATCACTGTGATGTATTTCTGATGTTAGAAATGTAGTATCTACTACTAGAAATCAGTTAGAAGCGTTGTCTCTTACTGTTGAAAAACATACCCAAAACCACAACAAAGTGGTTTGTTGAAAGAAGTTATGATTAGCTTCAGAGCATAACCAGTGAGAGGATCACTGTGATGTATTTCTGATGTTAGAAATGTAGTATCTACTACTAGAAATCAGTCTGTGAGCTGCCGAGGTCTCCCTGGCCGAGCTGCCATGGTAGGAAGTGATGCTCAAGCACCTTCTCTCCCTAACTGTGCTCTGCCCTAGTGTTGGTGGTGTTGCTTTGCTGGTAGGTCAGCCTGGAGAGGAAAGGCATGGCAATTAGGAGCATGCAGTACCTAATCCATTCTAATTAGAGGCTGTTAGCTGTGTTTACCTCCCCACAGTTGTGCTTAGCCTCCTAAAGAAGACTTCAGGAATTTTGATGTGATTGGATACACAGCTAATGTGCTGTGCACCTGGTGCTGAGCAGAGGACGTGGCCATGTGCAATGGTTTTCCCATCTTTTTAAAAGTGGTTCTTTCAAAATAAAAAATAAATTAAAAAAATTACAATTCTATATTGGTTGCTTTCACTTTATTGGATGTCTCTGCAGTGAAAATATCATCAAACTGCTGAATTGAATACAGTATTGGGTTTAATTCCACTACTTTTTTGTTTTGTCTTGTTGGGGTACTTCTTGAGTAGGGTGGTACTTAGTGTTACAGGAAAGTCACCCTGATTCCTTCCTAACTCTTATAGAAATAATCAAAATTGCTGGATCAGGTTCTTTATTACCTTTTTTTTTGTAAAACACTTTTCCTGTTTAAATTCTCCATCAAAAGAAAGGAAATAACTTGTCACTTAACTTATTAAATGATGGATCATTGAAATGGATTTAGCTACTTATTCATGTTTGAAATATATATTGATGCCAAAGATCAAAATCTTTCTGGAATCTGAGGTGGGGAAAAAAAATCCATTTCGAAATTCACCTGTCAAACATTCATACCTTGTGGGAACTTGAAGACTTATGAAATTTTCATTTGATATTAACTTAAATGGCACCTAGGAAGGGCAGGAGCAACTCCCACTGATCCCAGAGGCATTTGGGCATCTCTCCTAGATTTCAGGAGCTGTGGGATTTTATCCAGGTATCCTGCATTGTGATCTTGACACAAAAAGGGTTATTCAGAAGGATGATCACATACTCATTATGTTTCAGACAGGAAACATGTAACACCTATTCCAGAACAGTAAAACATTTTCTTGATGTCAACCCCAAATTAATGAAAGATGACAATTAGAGCAAGATTAAAAAAAAAAAAAACCACACACACACACAAAAACCCACTTTTTTGTTGTTATTGTTGTTTAGAAATGTCTGGCAAGGATTTCTTGCACAATAAGAAGAGTGATGGAGTGTCAGGAAAAAAATGTTGAGTGTATGGAAGAAAACTTTATTCACAGGTCCATAATCCAGCTTACTTAATAAGATTGCAGTCAAAAAATATCACTCAGGATCTGAATAAAAGTAAATAAATAAAACACCATATGTGTTGGAAGCTGACAATCTACAGCAAATTAAATTGTCCAAGCAAATCATAATGCATTGAAGATGTTGAAATTCTCTCCGTAGCCAATAATGTGCCCCTTGGTGTTTGTAAGCCACTGGTGATATATGTTGCGATGCATGAAAACCGTACGGTCTACCCAGTTCAGTGCACCATCAGCATTTATAAAAATTGTCCAAAATGGGTTTTTTTTACTTGAAATTATTAGTTTTCCTGTAAGTGCCACTAAAATTTTAAACAATCTTCATCAAAATGTCATTTTTTGTTAAAACTCATTTTCCATAAAAATGCAAGTCACCTCTACTTTGTCGGACCTGCCTTTCATTTCTGTAAGTCATTCCCATTGTTTTACCCTCTGTAAAATCTCTTTGGGAAAGAGACTTTATTTTTTGTCTATCTGTAGCACTGGCTGCCAGTAGTCATAGTTGGGTTTTGTATTCCGTAAGTATATTGCAGTGATTATGTTGTGCTAAATGTTAGCTACATATTCACAAATGGTAGATTTAAATGTCTTGTATCCAATATGCTTGAGATTTATTCAGCTGAAATATTAAACAACTAAATCTCAGTTTTTAACAGGAATAAGGGGAAAAGTAAGAAGTCTAGGTTTTCTCTGGTCATAGAAATCATAGTTAGAACTCTTTTTTTTCCTGTCACTTTGCTTTGATATTTTTATTTGCCTTTTTTTAAGTAGTACAACACCCTAAATTAAGGGTTGACAACTTAATTATAGGTGATTGATACGCTTATTCTGAGTGAGCCATTACCCGAGTGTAAACTGCACATGCTATTCTTTCTTGCATTTGCAGTTTGCAAGTAGAGGCAGGGAAGGAGCGCTCTCTGGTTCAGGCATCCAACAGGATTAGGAAAAAAAGATGAGATGGAGCCTTCCTGCAGCAGATCCATGAATGTCGGTGGTGAAGCGGTGTTCCCAGGGAGCTCCTCGCCCCCAGCACTCTCCGAACATGAGTTGCCCCGAGTGTTGCGCTTCCTATGAACAAAAGTAGATTGGCCTCAGAGATGTGGGGATGGAAAACTAGGCACAAGGGAATTGCTGCTTTCCCTAGAAAGGTCAGCAGATGCAAACTGGAGTGAAAGGAACAATGCAAGCGTGGGTCTCCCGCCGGGATCTGGGAGCAGCTTGCTGCTCTCTGAAACATAAACCCAACCCAGCTGCAAACTTGCCTTATTTCAGGGAAACCTGTGTTGGGTTGTGTGGTGGGGGGTGTTGGTAGCAGGGAGGGGCTACAGGGGTGGCTCC
>NW_010258458.1:0-18044 GCF_000690775.1 Eurypyga helias
GCCAGATAGGGCTAAACCATGACAACAGGGTAAGAATTACATGTCACATTCACTTGAAGCTGTTCGCTACGAGCTACTCTGATGTCACCACATTCCACCACAGCCAGCCTGTCTCCCACTGCAGTCAGCCCACCTCCAAGAGCAGGTCCAGCTCACACAGCAGCTTCAATTCCCCAAACTTTTTTGTGCTATTGCCAGGGTCAACCACTGTCAGTGGGTCCAGTTCAGAAGAAGAAACACACACATAAATCAGTCCTCATAGTCAAGGATGATGAGGTAGCAGGGCCATCCCAGGTGACAGAAACAAACAAGAACGAGATGGGAGCAGGGCTATCTCAAGAGTCAGAGATGGAGGACGAAGCTGTTGTGAACACATGGTCTTTATCCCTGAGGGAGCTGTGGGACATCCATAGAGACTTCAGCCACTGCCTAGGTGAACATATCATGACCTGGCTGCTCCACTGCTGGGATAATGGTGTCAGTAGTATGGAGCCAGAGGGGAGAGAAGCTAAGCAGCTGGGGTCAATTGCCGGAGAAGGGGGCATTGATAAAGCAATTGGATGAAGAACACAAATCATCAGCCTCTGGAAACAACTCCTGACAAGTGTGAAGGAGAGGTATTCTTTTAAAGAAGGTGTGCCATACCAGCTACGCAGATGGACAGGCATGGAGAAAGGCATCCAGTATCTAAGAGAACTAGTGATGCTGAACATCATTTACCAGGACCCAAACAGCCCATGGGCCTCTACCGACCCAGATGAAGTTTACTGCACTAAACTCATGTGGCAGAAGTTAATGCGGAATGTACCACCCTCATATTCTAGCATGCTCTCAATAATAACTTGGAGAGAGGCACCAGCTGTAGATTAGATGATTTGCTTATTCCAAGAATATGAGGAAAGCCTTTCCTCCAGCAACAGTCAACAGGGCACTGGCAACAGTATTGTACTAACCGAGATCCTTTGCTTCCTATCCAGAAGCTGATTCATCAACTGGAAATCCAAGGGGTGTTCAGCAAAACCCGCTCACCCTTTAACAGCCGCATCTGGCCAGTGTGTAAGTCTGATGAAAAATGGAGGGTAACAGTCGACTATCATGGCCTGCCATGCTGGACATGCTGGAACTGCAGTATGAACTGGAGTCAAAGGCAGCCAAGTGGTACAATCGAATTGACATTGCTAATGTGTTCTTCTCCATTCCTTTGGCAGCAGAGTGCAGGCCACAGTTTGCTTTCACATGAAGGGGCATCCAATAGACCTGGGATAGATTGCCTCAGGGATGGAAGCACAGTCCTACCATCTTCCATGGACAGGTCCAGACCTACACTCGAACAAGGGTGCCGCTCCAGAACATCAGCCGTACATTGATGACATCATTGTATGGGGGAGACACAGCTGATGAAGTTTTTGAGAAAGGGAAGAATGTAATTCTTCTGCAAGCCAGTTCTGCCTGCCATAAAGCAAAGTGAGGTTAAGGGACCTGCACGAGAGATCCAGCTTGTAGGAGGAAAATGGCAAGATGGACTCCAAATTCTGATGGATGTTATAAACAAAGTAACAGTTATGTCCCCACCAACGAGCAAAAAATAAAAACAAGCTTTCCTAGGCATTGTGGGTTTCTGGCAGATGCATATTCCAAATTACAGCCAAATTGTAAGCCTTCTCTAAAAAGTGACTCATAAGAAAAATGATTTCAGATGGGGCCTTGAGCAACGACAAGCATGGCAATTAAGCACCACACAGCTGCTCACTGGCTCTCCCCTAGTGGGATGGGGGAAAGAATCAGAAGAGTAAAAGTGAAAAAACTCATGGGTTGAGATAAAGATAGCTTAATAGGTAAAGCAAAAGCTGCACACACAGCAAATCACAGTAAAGAATTCATTCACCACTTCCCATTGGCAGTCAGGTGTTCAGCCTCCTCCAGGAAAGCAGGGGTCCATCATGCATAACAGTTACCTGGGAAGAAAAAACGCTGTAACTCCAAACATTCCCCCATTCTTTCTTCTTCCCCCAGTGTTACATGCTGATCTTGACATCATATTGTATGGAATATCCCTTTGCTCAACTGGGGTCAGATGTCCCAACTGTGTCCTCTCCCAGCCTCTTGTGGACCTCCAGTCTTCTCTCTGTCGGGGTGGCGTGAGAAGCAGAAAAGGCCTTGGCTCTGTGTAAGCACTGCTCAGCAGTAACTAAATTATCCCTGTGTTATATCAACACTTTTCTGTACAAATCCAAACATTGCTCCATACTAGCTACTGTGAAGAAAATTAACTTTATCCCAGTCAAAACAAGCACAAGCCTGTAAATTAATTACATTGCCTGATGATTTGTTGGGGAATAAGTCCTACTAAGTCTGTGGTTGTGCTCAGCATAACTTCACCTGATTTCAGGAATGTCTTTCCTGATTTGCATCATTTCTTTTGAGAATATAATGAGAATGTTTGTGTAATTATGCAGTTTAAATATTTCTCAAACTAGTTAGTAATATTTGAAAACTGTCAATAGCTGGGGTTAATGTTACAGTTTCTCATTTATTGTCTATACAAAAATACAACAGATCACTTGCTGAACATGGTCTTTTCTCCTGAACCCCACCCCCCAGCCCCCCTTCCCTTGTTTTTTTTCCCATGTTCTCTGGAGAAGTATGCTAATTAACCATTGTAGCTGATGAAATTGTTTCATCAAATTATAGCGAAATAATAATGAACACTGCTTATTCACTTATCTCTGAAGTGCGCATGCAAACCTGATATTAGGAAACATACCTTATTATGATGCTACTTGTACTTACTTCTGAATGCAAATTATTGACCCACAACTACTTAAAGAAAACAAAATCTTTCTAACCACTTAGAGAAATATAGAAGTCTGCTCTTAAATTAGAGGATTAACTAGCTAGGATATGGCATATGGGGTGGAAAGAGCGAAAGGGCAGCCTAAGCCAGATAAATGACCTTGTTTATCTCAATAAGACATAGAGGAAAATTTTATGTGGTGCATGCAATTTAGCATGCAAAATATATAACTGATGCCTGCAGGTAGCTAATATAACATGCCTGCAGATAACATATATAACATGCCTGCAGGTAGCTAATTAGAAAACTGCTATAATTACTAATTCAAATTATGTTAAACAATAGAAATGCAAATATTGACCCTTGCTCTGTGAGGCAAATTTCAGCTGATATTGATAAATCACTCTTGTTTCTGTCTTGAGTATTTTACATGATACAAATTATTTTAATTACAAATGAGGGTGTCTTTCCACCCTCAGCTCTTTTATTGTCTCCAGTAAGGTTGGTACAGAGTAAACATCAGAGCAGTACTGCAGCTGGGGCAAGATGCCTCTTGGGTGGACTCAAGTTTGTTTTAATTGAGTCTAAAAAAACAAACAAAAAAGATTGTCTGACACATGGCATTGCCTTCTGACATTGGATAAAAAGCCATCAGTGACAATTGACATGGGAGGAAGATCGTGGCTGCATCAGCTGAAAGCTGTGTCTGCAGGAGTTACTAGGAAGTCTTTAATAACAGAACACTTACCTCCCCTCTATTCTCTTTTTTCCTTAGCCCTGCATTTTACATTCTTTATCACTTTAAAGTTCCAGTTGGCACTTTCAACCCAGTACAGGCTATCATGGGGTAGTGTAACACCTGAGTAACCTGGGAAACACATTGCTTTGTTTTCTTAAGATGCTGAACATCTTTCAGTTCTTTTCAATTTCCAAGATGTATGTTGCAGTTAGCCAAAAGATACCATTCTTCTGTCCCCTTTTTCCTTTTGTATATATACACTAAGTAGCTTCCCTGCCCTCTCCCCCCAACCCTCCACCCCCAAAATCACATAAGAAAAATATTTTCCTTCCGGCACTAATCTACATAAACATTTTTATTCATCTTGTAGCATTGGTCTCTGATACTCAGTTGTGTCCTTTTCAAAATAATAAACCCCAATCCCAAAATAAATTGGACTCAAATCAAGTATTGCAGTTAAGTCTTAGATCTGAATGGGACCCTATGTGGCAAGCTTGGAATTCACCAAATGTCAGAAAATGGTGTCTGCCTGCAAAATCTGAAAGTCTTAGAGTTGGTGGTACAAAGGCAGCTGCTTTCTTATTTAACGGAGCTAGTCACAGGCATCATATTATTCATGTTTTCCAAAGTCTGCCCTGGCTAACAGAGTTCCTTCATGGCATAAAGCAGTGGTTTTGACCTATAAACTCACATGTGGTGAGGTGCTCATTGTCTGAGTATCATCCTTTCACATATTGAGCGCCTTGTGGGAACTACAGGGTTCCTTCGGCTCACACTGAATTTATGGTAAGAACAAAGCTAATAGAAAGAGGCAGTAAAGACTCTGAGAAAGTCCCCCTTCTCTATGCAGTATCATAATAAACTTGGCTTGGCTAGGCACTTAAAATACCTAAACATTTGGCAACTGAACTAGTCAGAAATAATCTAATGTAAACCCTCATTTATTTCTGTTCCTAGAAGAGACCAGATGAAGAGGCTGGAGTAGTTTTAAGGATCTTGAGCTGTATAGGGATGTCAAGGACACAGCATCATTGCTTGCTGTGGTACATGTATTAACTTTAAATGATGAAGATGTACCCAGACAGGGCATATTCAGGCCTGCTTTATGACTGTAATGTGCAATGGCTGGTAATATGCCAGCACAAGGGTTGTTCCTCTGCTCCTTTCTCTCACCCTGTGCTAGTGGCAGGGCTGAGTAGATGAAGTCTTGTATCCCATCTGAGCTGTGGGGCAGAAGGACACCACTCAAGTGAGCTCTGCAGTGACTCAGGCTGGTGAATGGGAGCCCTGGCTGACTATTTCCTGCCAGCCTGATTGACTTTGCTTACTGGTATATGAACCATTCTGTTCAAGTCTGAAACATCTCTCTCTCCCTCCCTAAGTTTGTTCATAATCATGCTTTAGTCTGCTGTTAATTACAATCCCCAGTAAAACTTCAGAGCTGCGCAGATTCTCCTGGGGCAAATGACTGGACTCAGCACTTTGCAGTTTTATTTATTTTTCTTTACTAGAATTTAGTTATCCCATCTGGCTTGCTACATACAGAGAAGTGAGGGGAAAGTCCAGCACACTGAAAAGTCCAGGGAAAGGAAAATGTGTCATTACTCCAAACAGAAAAGCTTAAATGAGTATTGTTTGCCTTTAGTGTGTTAATTGATTGTTGAAGTGTCCTTTCTCTGGGGACCTGACCTTTCAATATCTTGAAAACTCTACTTCTTGCCAGGTCATTCCAAGCCGTCTTCTCTTTTGCCATGCTTCTCAGGCAAAAGGCAAGTGTTTTTGTCATATATTATTTATTATTGTTAACAGTAAGAATTTTTTGCTAATCCCTGATGATGTTACTACACATTGAACAAGACACAGATAAGCACAGAGCATACCCTGAGTAGTATATTTTTTTGAAGACATAGATGAGACAACATGCACTTGGAAGACCCTGGAGTGAATGTTGACCTACTAAGAATTTGAAATTAATTAATTGTGAGTAGGACATGATTTTCTGGTGCAGTCTGTTTTAAAAAACAGACTTTTTTTGCTTGGGCTCTAGCAAGAAAGTGTCGCCATGTCGCATGTCCTACATACCTATGCCCTCTGGGAAATAAATAAGGCTGTGGTCTTTCTTATCTAAATTGGCAGACTGTTGTTGAAGCAGAAGCAACTTTGTTGTTACATCAGGTGGGTATCTGACTACGGAGGTACAAAGGCACCTGCACATTTTAAGATATTCCAAGAAGATGATTGTTCCAAGATCACAGAGTACTGAATATGAATTTGAGATCTTGCGTGTCAGCTTGCTTGCTAATTCTTGGAACATTCACTGGCTTTAGGTAGAGAAATACTGCTGTACAGTGAGGAGAAATTACAGGCATTTTTGTACTGCCTAAAGTGTGAAACTCAGAAATACTGATTCTTAACTAAAGCTTGTTTAGAGGGAAAATCAACTTTACTTCTAACAGTGGTTACCTAGGTACACATATAACAACAAAAATGTAATTTTTAATTAAGGGAAGCAATACTTTCTTTTGGGTAACCTTTATTCCGGTTGAGATTTTATGGAAACTTGACGGGTTTAACTTTCTTGCTATTACTTTCTGGAAATCAGGGAAATTCACAATGCAAAGGCTTGACTATACAAGTAAATTACCAGCAGTAAACTAAGATGTGGAATGATGTTGCATTAGCTACTCTACACTAATACCCCCTATAGACATTGAGAGTGCACACTGAGTTCTTATGTATGAAGTGGCTTCCTCAACTACACATAAAAGTAAACAGGCATAGTGTAAATTCAACTGTAGCTTGTAAATTCATACCCTACATTCCTTATAAAAGCAAACCCATAGTCAAGGCCTTGTATTCATTCCACTAGCATAAACCTGAAAGAACAGATGATCCTAACACCTTGCATTGAAGGCAAACTTGTTTGGGCTATCATGATCTGTGATGGAGGGGATGCTGTCAGGAGCCAGGGCATAGCCGTAGATAATCTTGGGAGAGCTAGTAAAAATACTTTAGAAATTCTCAATGTCTGTGAGAGGGAGAGGACACCCTCAGTCTCAGAGGGAGATCAGCTATCAACCCTGAATAACAGCAGCATGACTTGAAATATAGCGACAGACTTCTTGCCCTGCGTATCACTTCTTAGTTTTTGAAGAGAATCACATTGTTGAATAGTAGTTTTGTCTACCTTTCTAAGCAGTATGGACATTATTTATTTATTATCTTTGGCAGTGAAAGTTACAGGAGTGCAGTTGAGCTCAGACCTGCCAAGTCTCATGTAGCTGGAAAGGATACTTTCTCACAGCAATATATGGGCTTTTTCTAAAAATCTCTCTCTCTAATAAGTATTCCTCAAGGTGTTTCAGTGAGAAATTTAATATCTTTTTAAAGTACTTTTTACTGTCCTTCCAGACTACCACAACTTGAGAGCCTTGTAAGACACAGCCATCCAAGACTGAGACAGAGCTGATTCCCATGTGCAGTAGAGTAACAATGGTGATCTCGTCTGCTAAGGTTTCACTGAAGAATGAAAGCAGTCTGAAAACTGGGGGCCTTCCCTGACAGTAATGAGCATGTCTTTTTCCTCTTGCCACTGTTACTTTTGCAGGAATATATACAGAGCTGCCTTTCACATTTTATTAGATTCTTATGTGAAAAGCATATGTTTGCCCAAACAAACATATTTCCAGCCTCTGTCATGTGATGGCCTCAGGAACCCATTTGCAGAATGTGATTTTAAATAAGCATACATATTTTCCTGTGAAGTACTTTGATTAACGGTCTAAAATTGCACATGTTCAAAAATCCACTCAACCGTCAACAACTGGAGCTACAGCAGTTTTGTTAAAAATACTCACTTGTTTGGTTTTTGATCATAAAACTTAAGAAAGCTGTGAAAACAGCATAGTGTCCAAAAACAACTTCCTGCATCCTTTCTGTATGCCTACAAAGTGTGGTGGTGTTGGCTGCAGACTGGGGAGGTAACAACCATGAACTAGCTGCTGTGGTAGTTGACTCAGAGTGTTACTGCAGGCTTCAAAATGAGCAAAGCACAAGAACTCCTGAAACCTGTGTATATGGTTACTAGCTTATGCCAAATGCCACATCTTCAATGTTATAATTAGCAAAGTGAGCCAGAGTAATTTTTGCACAAATTTATGTTTTTCTGCTTTGCAATCACAGCTTCATTTTGCTGTCTACACAATCTTTTTTTTTTTTTTTCAACTTTGGAATTGGATATCTCATCTGAGGAAATTGTAGTTATCTTCTATAATGCTCATGCGGCATACCCAGGGGACTATGCATGCTATTTGTCTCAGACATCTCTCATTGTGGGCTGAGTTCTGTGGAGATTTCACTTGCTTCCTTCCTCCCTCTGATAGAGAAGTATCTTAGATAACTAGCTTGAACTCTGTGGCTAACTCTTAGCCAATCGATTCTAGAAGTGATCAAACCAGGCCAGAGAGTGAGCATGGGCTGTATGATCATGCAACTGAGAAAATTGGCAGGCAAGAAATAAAAATAGACTGCTGTACATACTAATGGTTGGGCTGGATCATGCTCATTTTATGTCTCTGGGAATTTATTGCTACTACTGGGCTCTGACCTGTGTGCTATATACAGAAAAGCCACACCATTTTAGTAGAAGCCAAATAAAGCAGTCATATTGATGATGGCTTGCCAGAACTTAAATCCTTCCCTGATCAGGGGTTAGCCTCTTGGGGTTTTACTGCCACCTGCTCCAGAGATGTGTTTTATATCTTGCAAAGGACAGCTTATGCAATATGACTGTATTTATCAATATATACTGGGAATAAACTCAGAGTAATATGTTTGGGGTACTGGCCACCTGAGGGCTGCCATTCAATTATACTCCCAGCACAGGATGTTAGAATTTATGACTGGCTGCAGAGATGCTTCTCCACAAAGGATCTGCCAAAGAAGCTGCAGTGTTGTGTGAAAAGTGCAGACCAAAAAGTACTTTGGTCTTAGTAAATGTAGGATCTGTGACAATTTTTGTTCTATTTGTTTCCTATCTCATGCTGCTAACCATATGAAACTATCCTAAAAAAAAATAAAAAAGAAAAAGGTAATGCTGTAGCCACCTTGTGAAAGCACAAAAAAAGATTTTGACTCAGAAATCAGAACTATGCCATGTAAAATTGTTACACCTGTTTCTGTTTTTATTGACTGTTTATTTTGGATTAATTTCTCTGATGACTGATGGTCATGTGAGCAGGAAGACAAGCAGTATGACGTGGTCATGCTGTGAGGGCTCTGAGGTCCTAAGCCCAGGAGTAGGTGGATAGTGGAGGGAAAGGAAGAGGTTGCGGTCGTGAGGACATTTATGCGGGATACATCAAAGCACATCCTTGTAATATGTTACAGTACTGTATTACAGTTACAGTAACCCGGGAAATTCAGTGTAGATATACTGAATAACTTCATGGTGATCCAGGGTTTACAGTGCTGTTACAGCAGCAGCTGTCACAGTACTTGATTTTTTGGGATTTCAGCAAGCCACTTCTTCCTCTACCCTCTCATAAAAGTCCATTGTCTTCAGTTTTCTCTTCAGAGCTGTCTTGCTTCAGAGTATGTCCTGCAAATGAAAGTAAGCGTGCTACAAATGAATTAAGCTGTGCTGCTTATAAGCTGGGAAGGATTGAAGAATGTGATTGTTATAGCTTTTTTTTATTTGCTTGGATATAACATCAAAGAGACTGTTCAAATATCGAATTGGTGAATTAGGTAATTATGTACATGAAGCAAAATAGCAAGAGAGAAGTTTTTCAATGCGGTTAGATAATAATCTTTATTTTTTAGACTATATGAAGTATTTGTCTCCTTTGATAGAAATACTAGATGGAAGGTGAAAAGCAGGAAATGCAATTTCAGATGCTCAATTCATTTCAGTGACCAAAGATGGTCAGTCTTCTAGAAAGAAGTCTGAAAAGCCCAGCTGGTACTTTTTTTTTTTTTCCCCCTCCTGTTTCCTTTATCCCTTGGAGGATATTATTATTATTTGCCATTATTTCTTGCTCAGCAATTTATACTGTAACTCCTTCTCCCATCTGTCCCTGGTTTTCAACCATATGTTGAGCCTCAGTGTGTCCCTGATGTTTCAATGTGTCAAAACTTTGGTACAAGGAGGAGAAAAAGTCAGATACTGCATCTGGGGAAGAACAACCCCAAGTATCACTACAGATTGGGCCCTGATCTACTGGACAACAGCTCTGGGGAAAAGAACCTTGGACTCCTAGCAGACAACAGGATGACCATGAGCCAACACTGTGCCCTCATGGCCAAGAAGGCCAGTGGCATCCTGGGGTGCATTAAGAAGAGCGTGACAAGTAGGTTGAGAGAAGTTATCCACCCCCTCTACTCTGCTCTGGTGAGGCCTCACCTGGAGTACTGTGTCCAGTTCTGGTCTCTTCAGTTCAAGAAGGACAAGGTACTACTGGAGAGGGTCCAGCACAGTGCCACTAAGATGGTTAAGGGCCTGGAGCACCTACAATATGAGAAAAGGCTGAGAGAGTTGGGTCTGTTTAGCTTGGAGAAGAGGAGGCTGAGGGGACAATCTTATCAATGTTCATAAATATCTAAAGGGTGGGTGTCAGAAAGATGGGGTCAGGCCTTCTCAGTGGTGTCCAGTGACAGGACTAGGGGCAATGGCCATAAACTGGAAACAGAAGGTTCAACCTGAACATGAAGAAATCCTTCTTCACTGTGAGAATAACAGAGCACTGGAACACCCTGCCCAGAGAGGTGGTGGAGTCCCCTTCTCTGGAGACTTTCAAAAGCTGCCTGAACTTGTTCCTGTGTACTCTACTCTAGGTGAACCTGCTCTGGCAGGGGGGTTGGACTAGATGATCTCTAGAGGTCCCTTCCAACACTTACCATTCTTTGAATCTGTGAATCTGTGAAAATAGACCAGTAACTAGAATCTTGTCAGAACACACTGAAATCATATGGATTGGATTCAAATCCCTGAGCCAGTCATACCATTTTAACTTTTGATTAGAAGTTCAGCTCAAAACTGAGGGGCACATACCTGTAAGTTTCATTATAGCCTTAGCTGAAATGACCAGACTACAGAACTTCTTTGAAAGAAGCTGTACTTGATCCAAATGCAGAGAACTGATATAACTTAATGTTAACAAAACCAGCATTAAAGAACCAAGATCAGGTAAATAACTATCGCGTCACTATGAAAAACTGGTGTTTTATGAGCAATAGAAACACAGGGTGAGATGCTTGTGAGCCCCTTTATTCTATGCTAATGCTCGGAACAAATAATTTTAAAAAACCATAGGCATTCTTTTAAAAACTGGGAGCAGAACTAAGCTGTAAAAACAGCTACTGATGTGTCTTTTGTGACTGTACATTTCCTGGCCGTTGCTTTCTCTGTTTGATATTCTGTATACATTTGACTGAAAAAAAGTAGATGAGATATAATGGGAGAAATATACTTTTAAAATGATATTTCTAGCAATTCTTGGCTATGTACGAATCATAAATAATAGGGATTTTTGAAGAATTTTGAGGTGTTAGTTTTCAGTCACAGAGAAATGTTTGAATAAACAAGTGAAAAGTTTGAATAAACAAATGATATCCCAACCAGACATGAGAAAGCTGCATCTTTTGAAGTTCAAAAGTCCATGACGGTCATTGAGATAACTTTCAAGTTATCCTTATATTAACTGAATTTGAATGTTCTCTCCTAGAAATAAATGCCTGCAGCTCCAGATCCTCACAATGATAAAATAAAAATATTAGAATTGTGAGGATAAAATATAAATGAGTGCATACGAAAGTCATCTGTCTTTCCTTTATTCTTTCATGGATATATTGTGACAGAATACTTTCCCATACACACTGCAAATCTGAAGCCCAGACTACTACAAGCATATAGCATGCATATTGTTTTCTGTTGATCAGCAAAAATCTTTGTCTGGATACTCTTCTTGTATTTTTTTTACTAAGAAAAAATGTTTAAAAGTGATAAAGATCTTAAAAGATGTTGTTTTGGTTATTGCTTGAAAAAATTTTCAAAGGAAATCTTTTGGTCACTCAGGGATTCTGGGCTCCTTTTTTTCCTAACACGGGGATGTCATACTTTCCAGTTGCTCGTTTTTCATTCTCTGACTTTTCATATCTCCTTTCACGGAATATACCAGGAAAAGAATTTCTGCTGTGTTTACAAATAATGAAATGTTTATAATCCTGCCAAAGATTTTTTCTTTTCTGAATGATTTTCCAGTATTTCCTCTTGTATAGTTTTGACATAGCTTTTGGTCTTCAGAATAAAGTTATTTCCTGTTATTTTTTTTCTCAAGTTCCTTGTGTTTCTAACTTGCAATGAAGTATATGTAATCTCTGCCTAGCCTCCGCTGAGTCACATGAAATTTTACTGTTTGGCTCATTGCTGCTGATTAGTATGTGCCAATTTTATTCATTTGGTGTGACTTACAAAATTAACTTAACCAACCTTGTGTTTAGTACACTAGGAATGAGGTTATTACAAAGTCAGGGAACATCTCTGAGAGTCTCATTTTAATAGAAATATAATTGACATGCCCAAATACCTCGGAAAATCTGAGGTATAAGTCTCAGCTTCCCCTTTTGGTTATTCTCTTCTCAAAATATGGATTGCAGGTCCAAAAAAAAAGAGGATCTGAGAAAGAGAATAATCTCATCTTTGCTCCTTTCTGGGTCAAACAGGGTTATAACAGAAATAAGATAGCTTAATTGAGAAATATTGTGTTAATAATAAAGCAAATAGAAACAACCATTGAAGGTATGTAACAGTGGCAGGAACCTGGTACAATATTAAAAATTGTAGGAAGAGTCAAGAGGGAGATGTCAAATACCCAGGTTGTGTTGAATCCGGAAAAAACCAAAGGAGGATTTTTGGGGGACTAAACCCAGTCACTATACTGACATGATATGGATGCCTGTTAGTGAAGTAAGTTGACAATTCCTGTCATGCAGGGTAATATCAGGGACAAATGAGGGCAAGGACTGACTCTGCACATGCTAAGCTGGTTTCTTTGATCACCTAAACTGATGCCCGGTGCGTAAACTTCTAAATCATGTCTATTTGATGATTTCTTCGTTAAATCAAAAAAAAGTACTGAATATGGGGAAAAATATTCAGTATTTACTTCTCAATGCCTACTATTTAAATGGTCCTGATTTGTCCTGACACATGAATACCTACACAGAAATGCTGCATATAATTTTGAAGAGTCTTGCCCACAGGAATCTGCTGTCTCTGATATAAAGTCAGAATGTCTGTATTTTTGAATTGCCTCAACAACAACTCTAGCTACCTACTGCTTCACCAGCTCTGCAAAGTCATTGTGACTATAACTAGACTGGACAAGGTTAGCCATAAAACTTACCTTGAGCAGATTTGTGCTTTACTTTCTTAAAACTTCATTGCCAGGAAAATTGCCTAGCAACTGTTGGAAGAAAATTGAAAACAGGGAATATATTACTGGTTATTTCTCTGTTTCTAAAAAAAAAAAGGAAAAAAGGTGGTGTTTGTTAGTGGGTTTTTTGCAGTTCAAACAATATAACAAATATTATGGCTGTGTGGCTATGAATGAGTCTTGTGGACTAAATATTTGAAAGTTGGCTTTAGATTAGCTGAGAGATAAACATGATTGTTTTGATGGAAAACTCTTTAATCAAGCTGGAGGATGAGAGCACAGAAGGTACAAACTGCAAAGAGAAGCAGAGAGAATTATGACTGATGTTAATCAATCAATAAAATGTATATTTGTGTTGACGTAAATTAACCAGAGGTAGGAATAATAGAAGAAGTATAATTTAATTAGAATAGCATACTGATATTCTGGAATGGAAGGAGGTAGTTCTTCTTTCAAGGCATCTCAAAACTTATGTTTCTTCTCTATAGTGGCTTATTTATTTTATTTCCTTCTAAGTGCTAGTGTCCTTTTGAAAAGTTACCACTTTTACTACTGCCTTTTAGAGTGTGTTCCACAAGTTAACCCTTTCAAAACACATCTCTTTTCAGCCAGCTTCAGGGCACAAGAAGACCTCAAAGCTTTAGTAGAATTTTCCTAACCAGAAAGATTTGAAACCTCTCTAATGAAATAGGAACCAGAAGCCTGATATTTCACTTATTAAAACAGGGTCTGGGGAAAGGAAAGGGAGTCATGATTTATGTCCCTTTTTTTTTTTACCAGTTTGTTAATATAATGCAAGTTCTAGAATTGAATTAATTTCTGGCACTCCCCACACTCACGTATTCAATAATATCACAGCCAGCCAATGATAGAAAGATAAAATAATCCAGATGTCTTCAGGTTATGCAGAAAACAGTGAACATCCTCTTTCACATTTGCAACTAACTAAACTAATCTAAAATATTTTTCTATAAAAATAATATCTGAGTTTTTTTTTAGTTAAGGCCATTTTTAAATGACTTTAAATTTTTAAAGTCTGAAGATAAAGAGGTGAGAAGACTATCTGTATGTATGCCACTTAAGTGGCTAGTACAGACATACATTTTTTTCTGTATGCATTTTTGTGTCATTTTCAGCATTGAAGGCTGTTAAAGAAACAGATGTAAATGACATAAGGATCAGCATTTTTCTTTTCTTTTAATCAATACTCATACATTTCTCCAGACTTCTTGCTAACAAAATTATTTCCCCGTATTCACTGATGCATCTATCATATTACGTGTTTTATGTGAACCAGCTCATTTCTTTCTTCTAGTGTTCCTCATTAACATATCCAAGAAGACAAAGCTGAGCACTGAATTTCCTTGAAGCTTTAATTATTCTTATAATTTTGAGGTTCTTTTTTTTGTTGTTGTTTTGTGGTATGAAAACCAGTGTTTGTCTTATCTGGTTGCCTTCAGAGAGGCAAGACGGTCAAGGAGCCCCTCTCAGCTTGCTGTGGCCTTCTTTGCAGGGTGATGTTAATGAATGCATTAGACATACCTCAATCAGACATACCTCAATTAGCTGCACTTAGTGAGCCCAGTTCTTGAATACAGGCTGGAGCTGGGACTGGTGTTTCTGGTGTGATTCCTAGTGCTCTTAGAAGTCATCTTAGCCCAGATCTTCTACTGATTTCTTCTCCATTGTGAGGTGATTATGAACACTGCTCTAGGACAGACCAAAAGCAATTCCATGAGTCTACCTTATTTAGCATGTGAGCACCTTGTGAATTTGAGTATTTTGAATTATTTAACATATGTAGCACAGCATAACAACCAGCCAGTATAGAAATATGCTCCGCAATGTTGTTCCTGGTGCACAGAATGCTGTCCATGAGAGTCCTGGATCAGAAGTTTATAAGCCTCTGTGTTGCTGGAAGAACTAGTGGGTTTTGCTGATTTATTATAGATGTCTGGAGTAGGTCTTATAAGCACTTATCCTATGTTTGTGTCCACATGTAGGAGAAGCAGGCATAGGAGGGAGAGGTGGCTTTAGTCGTCTTCTGTCCATTTGTGGAGTAATGGGATATTTCCTGAAAACTCTAGTAACCATCTGTATCAAGTTTATTCTTGCTGCTAGATTTGCTGTATAGTGTTTTATGCAAAAAACATATTGCTGTACATTTCTAAAACAGTTTGCAGCTATGATATAAAATTTTTCATCTTTAATGTTAGTGTTTTCTTTGCCATATGTGGTCTGTGGAGTAATATCTAGGATTACTATTTGAAAATGATTCAGTTGGCTTGGTTTGTGAAACTTTCACTCTTACCTGCTGTAACCGAATTTCTGAAATAAATTATAGCCCTGTGGAGCTACAAGCAGAGAAAACAACAGCCTTCAAATGACATTTTGATAGTTAAGGGGCCTATTACTGTTGTATTACTTGCACCACTGATATATCTGTTTATTTATAATATTTATAAAACAGCAATTTATAAAATTGTTAGCTTTGCAAAGGAGAACCTGCTTCAGGTGAAAGATCATGAATCTTATTTAAGGCTGGACCCAGAAGGGGTGAGAATTCATCAGAGGAAACCTAACCACATTTTGTGCTGTACGTCACTGCCCCACAGATCCAATCTAGCATGCAGAGAAACAGAGAAAATACACAGATAAACTGTGCATGTTAAACCCTTTGCATAAGCCACAGTCATTAAACAATACCAGACTCACCCCCAGTCTTCTACTAAAACAGCTGGAGCTGACTGTCAGACTCATGTTTTCTGGGAAGATTTCAGTACTTTGGGAAATGGAGAGCCACTTTAAGAAGTTAATATCTCTGGGGCAATATAGTGGAAAGCTTCATCTGATCTTCTCTGACATATGTAACAGTATCTTATTTTCAAGCTGAAAAGAAGTCCCATCCATTTGTTATGTCAGTAGCAACATGCATAAATAAGGCTCCAAGAAGAAAAGGGAGAATGATGAGATACTGGAATGAGTGGCAAATATTATCTGAATCTCTTATTAGAAATCCACTATTAAAAGCTCTCTGGAATAACTGCGGTATGTTGCTGGCTTATTCATGCTGTTTGGCTGAGTGGCTGGTAATTGTCAGCACAGGGATGGTATGAGTAACCAAGGAGTACTAGTGTTTAAAACCTCTCTGGTCAGATCTGTAAAATGACAGCTCACAGAAGTCATAGTCCTCCCCACTGCTTAACCATGTCTCACAATTCATCAGTGTGATGGCATTAATTTTGTTGTAGTCTAATATACGGAAAATAAACTGTTTCCTCCAAGGATCCCTGAGGAAGTTGCTTTATAAGCATACTAATAAAGGAACTGCCCCTCCCTCCCCTGCCTCCCCACCCCCCCTCCAAAAAAAAACAACCACCCAAATCTTGGGGATGTAGAAGGAAAGGAACTCCTCCCATAGTCCACATCAGTCATTGAGAGGTTTTCTTAAAAATTGCTGCAAATTTCTTCGTGCTAGAGTGCTAGAGCTAAGATGGAGAATGGCTGCTGCACAATAGATTAAGCTAACTGAGATACAGAGGCAGATGGGGGCAATTTCTTGCAAATCCTTGACTACCTTAGACATCTGGTGCTCCAGGAGGATATTTCCACACATATTTTTTATAAGTGAGGTAGAATTGCTGGACCATACTGTTCATTCCAATTACAATACTATATGAAAAAGCCTTTAAAAGCAGCACCTACTTCTTATTTCTCCAGCTCTGTAAAACCTTCTGATAATGTAGGCTCTGAAATAGGTTTAATGGGACAATGAGAAATAGCATTTAAAAATCCTTCATTATGCAAGGTTTTCTGTAGGTTTTGTTTTGGTTTGGGTTTTCCTACTGCAAGTAACAGCTATATGGTTCCTCCTTCTTGGCAGTGTAATAGCTGATTCAAACTGAAATGAGAGAGTAAGGACAAATTTACTGCAAAAGTCAACAAACATTTACAATTCATGATGCAAATTTCTTGTCAGTTGTGAGGACAAGATATTCCTGGCTTATTCTTCACTAAGACAAATACAATCCAAAATGGATATTGCTTTTAAGGGCTGGCGTTCTTTTCTATCTTTTAATCTACAGAAAGGTCCCTGTTTTTAGGAAGGAAAATCTTTTAAACAGTGTGACCTTGCCTTTCCTTGAGCAGTTTTCAGAAGATAGTTTCTGTGTTTAAGGACTGGAAATTGGGGTTTTTGCCATCTATATTATGGCCTCTCTGACTTTGGGAAAGCCATTTTTCCTCAGTTATCCTTTTGTGAAATAGATGCAATAGTACATCTGCTTTCCATGGCTCTTAGAAGATGTGATTGATGACTATAACGGGCTTGTAGTTTCTCAATTAGAAGAAAAGGAATAACAGCAGTATATTTTAGTTGCACCAATTCAGGGTACCACAATTCATTGTGTAACCTTCTCTTCTTCCAAAGTGAAGGACAAAGTTACTGCTACAACTTAGACCTTATCTGACCAGTATGCTTACTGTATGCTGATGCAGACCTATCTTCATTAGAAAAGAGCAGATTTTACAACTGTTCATGACAAAATTATCTCTGTAGAATGGTTTTTAAGTACTAAACTTGTCTGGTTTTCAATTTCTCACTGTAAAAGGGAGGGTTTCAAAGCTACTTATATACACTGGCAAAGCTTCACTGCGGCCAAGAGTGCAAAGGAAAATTTAGTGAAACTTGACCCAAAGTTTTCCAAGTTTGTATGTCAAAACCAAGTCACGAAGAGATAAATAGAAAAAAAAAAAGTAAAGCTACATGTCTGTATTGGGTAATATTATTTGTTATTACCTAGTTACAGTGCTGGCACAATAACAAATCAATGAAAAAACTGTTAAATATCTTTTAAAATTAATAACTTATTAACATAACATACAGTTTTCAAGTTTATTGACCTGGATATATCAGCCCTAAGCCATCATTTCTTGGCTCTTGTGAGATTATTTCTTGACCCTGAAATTAGAATTATTTAATGAGCATGTGGAAACAAGGATGAGGTCACCTTCATCTTAATTAGGAAAGGCTAGATCAAATATCCAAAGCATACATTCTTGTCTGCTGTTGACTGAC
>NW_010258459.1:0-10085 GCF_000690775.1 Eurypyga helias
GTCGCTGGGGTTGGGGAGGCAGTGGGGTGCCGCTCTGCTGCCCGGCCGCGTCGAGCCGCTGCCTGCGTCGAAGCTGCCGCAGGCACTGGCCTGAGCTCGCCAAAACGATCAGGCTCTTGCTGATTTCGTGTCTGACTGGAGCTTTTGAATGTGGAGTATCCTAGTCCTGTGGGAAGTACATATCTGAGGGCTGGCTGACAGCGAAACCGTTTGAGGCCCTGTTCGGGGTGGACAGGGAATCGCTTAAGGCTGTATGTGTGTAGCCGGCATGGTCTTTGTAGCTCTATATCCGGTATCAGGGGAAGATGTGTGTCAAGACTGCTAGTTACAGCATTATTTGTGACTCACCTAAGTTGCCATATGTGCTTTAGGAAGGAACTGTATAGGTCTGAGTTAAAACTTTGCTTAATTATTTTTTGAAATTATGTATCTAGGTCTGTGTTAATCAAGTTTATCAGAAGTGTGATTTTTTTTTTTTCCATATTTTAGATGTCCAAGTCTTCAACAGCATCAAAAATGTCATCCCAAGAGGAAATATTGCGAGATGGGCGGTTTAGTTGCATTGCCAGGGATCCCAGATTTTGGGAGATGCCAGAAAAAGAACGTAAAGTCAAGATTGACAAACGATTCCGGGCTATGTTTTATGACCAAAAGTTTAAGCTGAAATGTACAGTGGATAAAAGAGGTCGCCCCGTTAGCTATACTTCTACAGAGAATCTCAGGAAACTTTATGCTCTGTCAGAATCTGACTCTGATCTTTCAGAAAATGATAGCAAGGAGCATACTGAAAAGAAGAAAAAGAAAAAAAAAGCTAAACCTAAAGGAGAAGCAGATTCTGCAAAACTACTTGTTGATGGTCTCTCGAGGGAGAAGAGCAAAATAAACAAAGCAGGGGTGGACCAAACATGCCAAGCAGCGACAAAACTAGATGACCTTAAAAATGAAGGACAGAATATTGCATCTAACTTCAACTTGAAAGAGGACTCCAAGAAAACTGCAGCAGAAATTGATCGCTCTCAGGAAAACAAGAGCCTTTTACATGAAGGGGAAAATGAGCAAGGAGATGTGCCGGGAGGAAGATCAATTTTTATTCAAAACAAGCAAAAGTCTTCACAACCAGGGGGTACTAAATCAGTTAAAGCTCCCAGGAGGGACACTTCCTTAGGAGGAAAAATAAAACAATCAGGTTTGTTGTTCAAATAGCAACTAGAATTGGGCTATGTTTACTTGGATATTGTTGCTTTTGGTTTGTTTCTGGAAAATCTTTTGCAAGAACAGTCATAAAATCGCTGACTAACTTGGATGTGGTGTTGCTAAAGCATTGGAGTTGGGGGGCTCTTCACGGAATCAGCGCTGATTCTTCAGTAAGATTGTGAACATCCATGGCCTATTAATTGTTGGAGCTGAAATTGTTGTTACGGTGGTTAAAAAGTAAGCGTATACGTTCTTTATCAAACTGAATATCAAATATAAGGTCTGATACCCTGAAGGCTTAAACATATGTGAACATACATGGCCTTTTAATTGTTGGAGCTGAAATTGTTACGGTGGTTAAAAAGTAAGTGTATACGTTCTTTATCAAACTGAATATCAAATATAAGGTCTGATACCCTGAAGGCTTAAACATATCAACACTTGTTGACTGAAAGCATAAAGATGGCAGCACCAAGCCAATGATATGATTTACGTTGTTTCCACTTCCTGATGCAATTTGTTCCTGCATGGTTAAACATTTCAGGGGTTCTGTATATCTGAGTTTTTTTCCTCTTTGTAAAGGATCATATGTAATTACAACATAAAAATAAGTACGTAATGTTTATCTTTCAGTGGCTGAATGCTCAGACACCCGTGATCAACGTGACATCGTTAAAAGCCAATTAGAAGAAGAAAGTTGTGCGAACGATGATTCTGAGCGTGCAGAGTCAGAAGAAGAGGAGTCAGAAGATGATGAGGAAACGGGTGAGGATGAGGAGTCAGAAGATGATGGGGAAACAGGTGAAGAAGACAGCGATTCAGAAGATGATGAAGAAAGCGATACTGGTCCTGATTTAGCTAGAGGTATAGGGAATATTGAAACGAGCTCAGAGGATGATGAGGATTTAAATGAACTGTTTCCAAAGGAGCCAGAGATAGAGCATTCATGGCGTGAGCTAGATAAAGATGCCCCCTGTGCAGATGAGGTAATGATACTGTTTGTGAAACGCTGCTCGTGATGTTGCTATGAAACAGTCTGTGGAATTATTTTTGCAGTGTCTTTTCAGGCTTTTAGTTACTGAATCAAGTGATGATGAAATTGTCTGGGAATGAACAGAATTGAGCTTTTCAGAAATTCTAGAGTTTAAATATTACTGCTTTTGTACATTACTGATTTTTTTACCTTTTTTTTGTTTAGTGTTTTAACTTATGCTTTAAGAAATTAAGAAGTCATTAGACCGTGAAGTAGGAGTCTAAAACTGCGAACAGTCAGTGTATAAGAAATCGCAGTACTCTAGTGTTGTTCCAATACTGTGATACTAGTTGCTATTGAGACTACGATAACAAAATCCTAAATGCTGATCTTGCAGCTGCAGTCCTAAATCTGTGATCGGTGCTGTCCATTCTGAGATGCATCACTGCTTATGTCCTTCTAATGTGCTCTGGTAATTGCTGCTTCTGAGCTTTGCTAGTTCAAGTGATACAAGGCCTTGGGGAAAATGCTTCTTTTATTTTTTCAGCAGAGTTTGTTATGTCTGATTTCTACCAAGGCTAACTGCTAGACAATTATGTATTCCCCATAGCAGTTGGGAATTAAACCTATTTCCTTTCTTTTTTCCCCCCTTTTTTTTCAGATTACAAGTAGATTGGCAGTTTGTAATATGGATTGGGATAGGTTGAAGGCTAAGGATTTGCTGGCTCTGTTTAATTCTTTCACACCCAAAGGAGGAACAGTATTTTCTGTGAAGGTAAGACCTGAGTTCTAAAAGGAGTAGTGGCCTTTACTGTTAAAAAAACCGAAACAAAGCAAAAACCGTATCTGTGGAAAACCTAAAGAGGTGTTAACATGACAAATGAGAAGCTGTGTTGCAATTCAGCTTGCTCTGTTAGAAATAAACACATGCTGCTTTTCAGCAGTGGGCATCTGTGTGGTGGAGTTCAGTCCCAAAACATCTCCTTTTGGTGAGGTTGGGTCTTAGTGCTAGGAAGGAGAAACTACATTTCCTTGACTAGCTTAATTTTCAGTGGTCTTCATGGTAGATGACCCAGCCTTAAACCTCATCATTTCTGAATGCTTTCCAACCCCTTTTTAGTGTTGCACAACACTTCTTGTTTTTCACCAGTTTCGAGTTTATTAATAAACTTGTTAAATTCTGATCAGTTAAGTGGTGTTTTTCCGTTTTTAGTGTCTGGTTCCAGTTTTCTGGGAAATGGTAGTCAAATAACCCTTTCTGAAAAGGGCCACAGTGAAATGAACAAAGTCGGGGTTCCCATTGGTTTTCATCTCTCCCAAAATACGGCAGTTTGTTTATTCTACTGTCTTCTGTAATTCAAAGTTAAGATGGTATTGAAGTTTATGGACTTGATCCCTTTACTGAGTTTATTGGACAAAAGAAGAGAAAGTCTAAAAGGCTTGTTGAGATATTTTTTTCCTAGTTGATGTACTATGCTGCTACCATTAAAAAAAATTACTTTTATGTTGTTGTATTTTTAGATTTATCCTTCCGAGTTTGGAAAAGAGAGATTGAAAGAGGAGGAACAAAAAGGACCCATGGAACTGTTTGATCTTCCAGAGAATACCACAGAGAACGATGGGTATTAACTTTATCTTCAGATGAGGGATACAATATGTCTAATTTTCAGTGAAAATCCCAATCACCTTCTGTGTCCCAAATTTCGTTATGTGGAAGTCCCCTGTGAACGCCTTAATTTTTACAGCTTTTTCAAGGGATATTTTACAACTGACCCTGGTTCATTGTCAGTGCATTGAAAAAATGCATTATAATGAAACGTGAGAAAATTTGCTTGTTGATAGTTGAGTTCAAAACTTATTAAGTAGCTCGTTGGAATAATAAATGGAACAAATGTGTGGAGAGTTTAACGTAGCGTTTTTCCTCTACAAATGGCCATTCACGCAGTAAACTCCTGTTGATGCTTAGTGTTAAAAATGTGATCTGCCCACAGGGACATTAACTTAGGCCAAGCATTCCCAGACTGAGATTTCCTAAATGCCACCTGCAGCAGCCCTGGCTTACTGGGCTGAGCTCATCAGCCTACCGTTGCCCAGGCTTCTTCAGGCATGACTTTTTTTTTTCCCCTGTTTGTTCTTCATGAAAGTCTTGTCTGTAAGAAACTTGAGAGGTTTTCCTTTTATATTTTTCCAGAATTTCCAGATGTTTGGCAGCCTGGCTGTGGCCACTTTTGTATAATACATCCTGCCAGACTGCCTTATCTTTTGGAAAATCGGGATGCTAAGTGCAGATCCCTTTGAAGAAAGTCTGAAGTGCATTATGAAGTCAGCTTCACTGTGTACATCAGCGTGCATCCTGGAGTGTTGGATGTACTGCTCAGTGGGGTCTAGAGCATCTGGAATACAACAAACAGAAATCCAGATACCCCAGTGATACCTGAGTGATCCGTGTGTACGTGCACTTTAAATTCACGGGACAGGACCTCATCCCTGCCATCTCTCTCCAGCATCCTTCCAGTTCATACAGCCTCCCAGTTACTCTTGTTCTTAACGTGTACCCTTACCTGTGTACGAGCATCCTTTTCATCAGCCTTGTTAAGAGCCAGGATAATTGCAAACAGCTTGATAGAAACTATTAAACGGTACTTTCTGTGCACAGAGGCATACAGAGGTGCTACTTTTTGCCCTGCACAAGGACTCTAACCTTAGAGTGCCTGTGGGAAGCACAGTCAGATGCAGAAAGCATACACCTACAGCTCTCTGAATTGTCTTCTTACTTGAGTAAAACTGAATAGGTGCTGGTAGAACTTCATGCTGTTTATCATCTAATTTTATGATAAGATTAGGAGAGTGTTTGAGTGGTATATATTTTTAATGAGTTGAATCAAAATGTTTTGCAAATGAAAAGTTAAAGCCAGCTCACTTGATTGTGGTTGTTTTCCACTTTTTCAGGCTCTACAGAGAAAAACTGCGGGAGTACCAATTTAAGCGACTGAAATACTTCTATGCAGTTGTAGAATGTGATTCTCCTGAAACAGCCAATAAAATTTATGAGGAATGTGATGGACTGGAATTTGAAAGTAGCTGTTCTTTCATAGACCTGAGGTAACTCCAGTGGTGACTTTGTTATGTGTTGAGGGGGGAGGGGGAGAATTAAAACCATTTTGGAGTAAGCCATGTTGTCTTTATTCTGTAACCAAAATGCGATACGTGAATTGGGCATTCAGTGAGTTGTTAGGTTTCCCTTTGATTCTTTTTTTCTTCTTTTTGAGCATTTTTATTGGACTTCGGAAAGTTTGAGAGGTTGTCCACCTAGAGAGATTATTCTCAGAGAAGTCAGGTCAAATGTTCTGGTTGTACTTAAAGATACCAAAAGGTTGAAGATAAAGTGGTGGGATTTAGAAAACAAAACAGCATAGTGCTGCTCTTCCCATCTCCCCCCGGGGATTCAGAAATGACTGTTTTTCAGGATTACTTGCTACGGGGCAGGAATATCGCTGCTGTTGTCATGACGCTGCAGTAGAGTACTCTGCTAACCTATGAATGAGCTGGAAGCTCTAATATTTCAAATGTCACATTTGGGGAGAGCAAGAATTTTAAATTATAATTGTGCTTCATTGTTAGCATTTCCTTGTTTTACAAAAAAGGCTTCTAGTCTGAGCCGAAGAGAACTGAATCATAAGTTTTGACAGAAGATGGCTTTGTCTGCAGGGGCTTGTGTTATGGGCACTCTTGGAAGGCAGTGGAAGAAAAGTTACTGCTTTGAATCATTTCCTAGAGGAGCTTAATGCACATGCTTTGAACCATTCTGGGGAAGATGCTCTCTGCCAAATGAACGTGTAACTTTTCATGTTTTTAGACGTAGAAAGTCAATGTTTTACAACACACAGCTGTATAAAATTCTCCAGTTCTTTTTCTGGTCTTCTACTGTGTTATATTTTAATGTTGGACAGTATTTATCGTATTATATTTGCAATAATTTAAAAAAAATAAGCCCAAGTTATTTCTCATGTAGTACACAGGGTTTTTTGAATCTATCTTACCTTGTTTTTAGACATAGAAAGTCAATGTTCTACAACACACAGCTGTTTAAAATTCTCCAATTCTTTTACTGGTCTTCTACTGTGTTGTATTTTAATGTTGGACAGTATTGATCATACTATATTTGCAATAATTGAAAAAAATAAGCCCAAGTTATTTCTCATGTAGTACACAGGGTTTTTTGAATCTATCTTACCTTGTTGTTACACATAACTTTGGTCTTTTAAACATTTTTTTCCCTATTAATTGTAATGTTAAAGATGTGCCAGCTTTCCTGAAATGCTTTGATTTTTTTTTTATTTCTCTGCTTCCAAATTCAATTTTATACAATCTTTCTTCTCAATTTTTAATATTAAGTTTTCTGAAAAGATGGTTCTTAAAACAGACAAACAAAACGCCTAGAAAACTACCCCTGAGCCTGCCAGTACCAGGCTGAAATCTGTTTAGTTTACATCCCCACCACGATGGTGTTACATGTCAAAAACCTGTGGAACAGCTGTGCAGACGCCGGGACACTAATGTGCGGATTACTTGTCTGTTTCTTTTGTTTTCTTTTCAGGCTTAACAACTTTATCTGTTAGCAAATTCTTCTGTGCTGATGTTCCATCCTTGTGAAAAGCTTAGGGTGTTTATACTATGATTTCCCAGTGTATTTGAATAACATGTTTTACTTGCCTTTGAGATTTATTCCAGATAACGTTACATTTGATGACAAGCCAAAAGACGTCGCCTCAGAAGTGAACGTAGCTGCATATAAACCAAAGTACTTCACATCTGCTGCTATGGGAACATCAAAGGTATCTTTACAATGTTTTTGTAATGTTTCTCTAATTTGTTTAGTTTTATTGTCAACTTAGAAATTATGTAAGTAGTGTGGAAAAGATTCCTGATTATCTTCACCCTTTCAAAATAAAGACATGAGATGTATTAAAAGATGTGTGTTACAGACACAAGTTGCAACCCCATAAATAAGGTCGAATTTGGGATTTTAAGAGATTGGCTTCATTGTTACAAATTATGTAGTATATTTTGACCTGATTATACCTCAGTTAAAAGTTGCACATGGAGTTACGTTGTTAATCACAGTTAAATCTTCTAATTTGCCTAAAATGAATATTTGTGTGTAGATCAGCAATAGTCTTTTTGGTAGTAGTGCTGGGCTTAAACAATTGCTTCCCCCCCTTGCAGCTATTCATTCCTACCCTGTCTTAGCTGACAGCCAAAACTTTTATCTATCCATGAAATGAACCAGTTTGGAGAAGTGAGGAGTTGAGAAATAAGTAATTTCTGCTGGATCAATTTTCAGTCAGATCTGTTTCATCTTCCATTTGAGGATGCAGTTGTGCAAACACTTTCATCGTACCCATTGCAATCCATATGCCACCCCAGGAATGAGTTGCTGCCGGAAGAGGAAAGGAGAGGACTTGGTGGCTGCTTCAACATCAGTATCTGCCGCCACAAAAGAAATTTGGCTCACAGAAATTTCTTGTGTGACCACCTGTTACAGAACCCTTTAGTGCATGAGGAGACTTCTTCATTCTTTCACATAGTTAAAACTCCTTGAAACTCACCATAGAACAAATTTCAAAAAGTTGTAATTTTTTTTTTTTTTTTTGTGAATTTTTATAGCTAATTGCTGTAGGGAACATGAATAACAGGTCTACCTTACTTCTTAAATGGAAGGTATCAAATAATTTTCCCCAAAAAAAGACGGAGTTACAGTGTTTAATTTTAGTGTTTCAGTGTCTACAAGTGGCATTCTTGTTTTTAAGGTAGATATCACGTGGGATGAGACAGATCATGAACGAGTAACGTCACTTAGCAGAACTTTTAATAAAGAGGAACTTCTGGACATGGATTTTCAGGCTTACTTGGCTTCATCTAGTGAAGAAGAGGAAGACCAGCAGGAAGGTACTTACATTAATAAATGTTGTCCACAAAGTTATTAGCTGCAGTGTTTTGAACACAAGTTATTTGAATGTGTAAATTCTGTATCTTTAGAAAATGCTTTGACTCATGTCTTTTACAGGGACAATGTTACGCTTGTTGCATAAAAGCTGTGGCCAGGTTCTACTATGAAAATAACTTAAACTTCTTCTAGAGCCAAACATCTTTGAAATTGGCATGGAGTTACTTTTTGTGTGTGTCACCTAAAGATGGAAGGAAATTGGTGGTGAGCACATTGGTATTTTTTGTTTGCTCTTTTCAATCAGGAAATAAATGGATCGATGACTGAACATTAACAGATTGACAGATACTAACTTTTTTTTCTTTTCTAAAGATTCGTAAGTCTTTGAGTTAGGCATGTTAACATGGAAGCTGTAGAGTTCCTTCAAATTTACTGGAACTTGACATTCCTTTTTTCTTTATTTGTTTTTTGCTAACTTTTTTTCTTTTCTAAAGATTCATAAGTCTGAGTTAGGCACGTTAACATGGAACCTGTAGAGTTCCTTAAAATTTACTGGAACTTTACATTCCTTTTTTCTTTATTTGTTTTTAAGTTAAATATGCTTTTCCCATGTTCTTTATACATGATAAGAAAACACAGTTTTTAAATTAGTAAATCTACAGCTATAGTTGAGATTCATTATGCAAACCTGATTCTGATTCCCCAAATGAATAGTATCACTAGTATGACCCCAAAATTACTATATTCTTTTTGAAGGCAAAGTACATTAGCTGAATATGGAGTTACAGCTTACGTAAAAGATTCATTGGAGTTATTACCCTAGCTTTAAAACAGCTTCCTGTTTTTTTTATTTCTATACTGCAAAATCTCTTTACCTGGTGAAATTAATGTTTGATGAAGCAAAATATAATGATGATAATTTAAGTAATTTCAAGTAGCAAGATCACAGGTGACTCTTTGTTGCTGATGTGATAAAGCTGCTAAAGGAAAGCTGCTTTTCATCATTCAATACATTTGAATGATTTTTGTAGAGAATGTGGTAGCTATTCTGTTGGTTCAGTGCTGAATGAAGATCTGCTGCCTTTCTCAGAAGTTTGAGTAACACTGAACAGTTACCAAATGGTAGGTGGTTAGGAGTTATCCTGATGATTGAGCCCTTGAGTAACTGCTTTCTGAATAGGAGCATCTGCCTCTGAGTGTTTTCTTCCTTTTCTTTTTACACTTTTTCTCCTCTTACCCCTCTCTTTTTTTATGGGTACCATAACATTTCTTTGTCAAGTTTGGCAATACCTACTTTAATCTCTTCAATTCTAAGATAAAATTATTTAGGAAAATTCCGAGTTTGAAATGTGAAGTGGTTAATGACTAAATGAATTAGGTACAATACTCACTGTGGAAATCTAATTGTAGGTTAATATAGTGATTTGTCCTCTTCCTGGCCCTCTATATACATGCTAAAGTCTTTGCAGGGCAAGCAGGTACTGAAGAAGCTGCCCTAAGACTGTGTTTGTTGGGGTGGCCTAGGCAGGGCGTTGAAGGCACTCCAGACCTTAGAGGATCCTGAGGGAGGTGCAGATGGTACACAGCTTCTTCACTCCAGTGGTAGCTCTTCTAAAGTAACCAGGGAATTTGAATGGCAGTGGAGAAAAGCCTGCTGGTATACCTAAGCTATAGGTCTTACATAGTGAGGGTAAAGGTAAGCAGCAGAACATATTTAAGGAAACTTTAGAGTGTAGAAGTAACATCTTTTAAATGCTTTTTGATTCATGTAACTTCTCCTAAGGAAACAAACTAGCCAGAGGAGTTAGCAAATTCATGATTTAGCCAAGCCTGGATGGAATTTTATGGGGCAGAATAGAAATATCACAACCTGGTTCTTTTCTTTCTATGAAGCATCGGAAGCTTGATATAACAGATGCAGGTCTTGGATACTTTTCCGAAGCATGTTTGCAGAAGCTTTTTTTTTTTTTT